>NC_052326.1:53786112-53896112 GCF_016432855.1 Salvelinus namaycush | reverse complement strand
TCTCTCTCTCTCTCTCTCTCTCTCTATCTCTCTCTTTCTCTCTCTCTCACTGTGTACTCCTACTTGTCTGCAAACTTCCACTTCATCAAATGTCGGAGGCTCATTACAAGAATCTCACTCGGTCAGGCCTATAAAAGATGTGAGCCTATAAAATTGATTAGGCTGTCACGCCCTTCTTCAAGACAGATCTATGCAACTCTAATGGCACTAATGCCAGGTTACGTGTAGCAATGTTGAGACTGTGGCTGTATCTCAGTTGCACCCTATTTCCTATAAAGTGCATTACATTTGAACAGAGGTTTTTAGTCAAAAATAGTGTACTTGTCACGATCGTCATGGGAAGTGGACCAAAGCGCAGTGTGGTACGTGTTCATTCTATTTATTTATTAACTGAACACCGACAACAACAAAACAAAATACGAATGTGATGTTCTGCAGGGCAAAATAACAACCAGTGCAAAATTAAGAACCCACAGGGAAAAAGGACTGCCTAAGTATGATTCCCAATCAGAGACAACGATAGACAGCTGCCTCTGTCTCCTCCCTTGGACGCCGATACTCTCCAGCCTTTGCCCACCCTTGCCTTCCAAGATCTCCTCCCATGTCCATTCCTCCAGAAAACGCTGCTCCTCCCGGCCACGTTGCTTGGTCCGTTTCTGGTGGGTAGTTCTGTCACGAACTTCGTCAGGGAAATGACCGGACCAAGGTGCAGCGTGGTGAGCGTACATTTTACTTTATTATAAATGTCGCCAACAAAACAAGAAACACCAAAAACGAATGTGAAGCTTACTAGGGCTATACAGGCCACTAACAAAGACAACTACCCACAACTAAGGTGGAAAGACAGGCTGCCTAAGTATGATTCCCAATCAGAGACAACGATAGACAGCTGCCTCTGATTGGGAACCACACTCGGCCAAACACACAGAAACAAAAAACATAGAATGCCCACCCCACATCACACCCTGACCTAACCAAATAGAGAAACGAAACGTCTCTCTAAGGTCAGGGCGTGACAGTACTACATAGGGAATATGGTACAATTTGGGGGACACACTGAGAGGACCGGCAGCCCGTTGTGACGGACTGAGAGGAACGGCAGCCCGTTGTGACGGACTGAGAGGACCGGCAGCCCGTTGTGACGGACTGAGAGGACCGGCAGCCCGTTGTGACGGACTGAGAGGAACGGCAGCCCGTTGTGACGGACTGAGAGGACCGGCAGCCCGTTGTGACGGACTGAGAGGACCGGCAGCCCGTTGTGACGGACTGAGAGGACCGGCAGCCCGTTGTGACGGACTGAGAGGAACGGCAGCCCGTTGTGACGGACTGAGAGGACCGGCAGCCCGTTGTGACGGACTGACTTCCAGGGGGAGATTATGTTACTCCGTGCTTTGGGTTTGTTGCAGTTATTGCAATGCATTGTCAGTCGTAAAGGCCCCTGATTTTTCTCTCCCTTGTCAAAATATAATGTTTTGAATCTCAATCAACCACAGGCTGTTTTTTCACCTGTCAACATGCAAAACATGTTTCTAGAAATGTATGAAAATTATGCATTATGAAATCCAATTGCTCATTTTTATTATCAAAAGGCTTTGCAAACATACAGTACATGTCAACTGGAAATCTAATTTGCTCAGCGGGCGAACAACACGTTTTACAATGCTATTTCCCATGATGCAATACAATTGGTTTGGTTGAGAATGTCCTGCAGCTATGGTATTAAGCCAGTATTTAATCGCTACTAGCAATATTATTCTATATCTCTCTGTTTCTCTGTTGTTCCAGACATGGTCAATAGTGAAGTCAACTGATAGACAACAAGTGTGTATTCACAAGGATGAATATTGCAGATAGAAATACAACGAGTAGAACTAACACTACTATTTATCTGTACGTTAATGTAATGGTTTGGCTAACACTCTCCCCGATCACAGCCCATGGATTGAGTAGAGGAGGACAGTGGCCAGTGGTCAAAGTCACCTGGTATGGTCCGTGCCAGATCTTTCTGTCCCTGGGAGGGAAAGGGACGGGATGAGTCGGACGGACGGGTCAAGAGCTCGACCCCCAAATCCACAGCTGCCTGGTGCATTTACTGCTGACATTCACTGATTGGGCTTGTCAGGGATGCAGATGACTGTGTGTGTGTGCGTGTGTGTGTGTGTGTGTGTGTGTGTGTGTGTGTGTGTGTGTGTGTGTGTGTGTGTGTGTGTGTGTGTGTGTGTGTGTGTGTGTGTGTGTGTGTGTGTGTGTATTTGAGTGTGTGTGTGTGCTTGCGTGTGTGTGTGCATGTGTGTGTGCGTGCGTGTATTTGAGTGTGTGTGTGTGTGTGTGTGTGTGTGTGTGTGTGTGTGTGTGTGTGTGTGTGTGTGTGTGTGTGTGTGTGTGTGTGTGTGTGTGTGTGTGTGTGTGTGTGTGTGTGTGTGTATTTGAGTGTGTGTGTGAATATGACTGAGTGAAAACTATGTAAAACTACAAAGGAACAAACAAAACAGGATCATACCTGGAGGAGCAGAGAGAGAGAGAGATTAGTGAAGCAAGTTTAAATACCCTGAGCCCAGGTGGCTCCAATCACTAACGACCCTCCTCTGCCTGCAGGAGGAACCGCCCCTGCAATGCAGAGGAGGGGCCGTGACAGTGTGTATTTGAGCGTGTGTGTGTGTGTGCGTGTGTTTCTGATGCCAGATGACAGACAGGACAATGGAATAATAGGCCCCTAGGGAAGATAATACACCACATCACTACGTCTTTGACAGGCTGAGATATTCACCAGTTGTCACATCAACGTATCATTATACACGGAAACCTATGTTGATATTTAATCAATGCTCCGTTCACTGCCATATCTTGTCCACGTTGTTCTGTATGTGTGGGGTTGTGGAAACCTTAACCATTCGGAATGAATGCCTCCTACCGATACTTGACTTCGGCGATGTCATTTACAAAATAGCCTCCAACACTCTACTCAGCTAATTGGATGCAGTCTATCACAGTGCCATCCGCTTTGTCACCAAAGTCCCACATAGTACCCACCACTGCAACCTGTATGCTCTCGTTGGCTGGCCCTCGCTTCATATTCGTCGCCAAACCCAGTGGCTCTGGGTCATCTATAAGTCTTTGCTAGGTAAAGCCCCGCCTTATCTCAGCTCACTGGTCACCGTAGCAGCACCCTCCCGTAGCACGCGCTCCAGCATGTATATCTCACTGTCCCCCCCAAAGCCAATTCCTCTATTTGGTCGCCTTTTCTTCCAGTTCTCTGCTGCCAATGATTGGAACGAACTGCAAAAATCAATGAAGCTGGAGACTCATATCTCCCTCACTAACGTTAAGCATCAGCTGTCAGAGCAGCTTACAGATCATTGCACCTGTACATAGCCCATCTGTAGATAGCCCACCAAACTACCTCATCCCTATATTGTATTTTTTATTTTTTTCTCCGTTGCACCCCAGTATCTTTACCTGCACATTCATCTTCTGCACATCTATCACTCCACTCCATTGCTAAATTGTAATTATTTCGCCACTATGGCCTATTTATTGCCTTACCTCCCTAATCTTACCTCATTTGCACACACTGTATATAGACTTCCCTATTATGTTATTGACTGCATGTTTGTTTATTCCATGTGTAAGTCTGTGTTGTTGTTTTTGTCGCACAACTTTGCTTTATCTTGGCCAGGTCGCAGTTGTAAATGAGAACTTGTTCTCAACTGACCTACCTGGTTAAATAAAGGTGAAATAATTTTTTTTTTATAAAAAAGTACAATCATTAAATATTGTAGTACAAAATATGTGATACATGTTTCATTATGGTACTACACGTAAATACATCAATGTAAAATGACTAGTAGAGAGAATACTACAGACACGGTGGAATCATTGAACAAAATATGAAATGTATTGATGAAATACAATAAAATCACAACATAGGTTTCTTTGAATTAAAGCAAAAATAATTAGCAACAAAAAAGAAAAAAAAAACTACAGTTTAACGTCAAGTACAGTGTTCCTCACCTGGCTTACTGTAAAACGTCAACTACAGTGTTCCTCACCTGGCTTACTGTAAAACGTCAACTACAGTGTTCATCACCTGGCTTACTGTAAAACGTCAACTACAGTGTTCATCACCTGGCTTACTGTAAAACGTCAACTACAGTGTTCCTCACCTGGCTTACTGTAAAAAAGTAAAACACAGGATTAATTACTGTACTTCTATATTTCCATCAACCCTGTCTTGTGGATTTGGCCACAGGTTCTCATCCACATCACAACGGATGTTTTCATTAGCCAAACATCTTGGGAAGAATCTTCGGGCATGGCGAATCCAGGCCTGACACTGGTCTGCCGTGATGTCATTGCATGTGTCATCGTGGCTTGTTCGTGAGGGCGCCTATCATATACCTTCCACCTCCATGTGGAGAGAAATTCCTCAATCGAGTTAAGTAAAGGAGAGTATGGGGGTAAGTACAGGGTGGTAAATTATGGATGGGCCTGAAATCATGCTTGCACCATTTGAGCATGGTGGAACCTGACATTATCCCACACAATGACGTAGGTCACGCCATCAGCTCTACAGACTTGATTTATCTCATCAAGGAAGGTTACAAGGAGAGCTGCATTATAATATTCAACACAAGGTCTGCGTCCCACCACATCATCTTCCGATATAGCCGCACACATGGTGATGTTGGCCCCACGTTGTCCAGGTACTTGGATGGTTGCCAGCTGGCCAATGAAATTCTGACCTCTTCTCCTTGTCTTGCCCAGGTTGAAGCCTGCCTCATCCAAAAATAGGAATCTGTGATGGTTTTCGTCAGCATCCAGCTCCATAAAATATATTTTAGAAAGAGAATTACTGATTACAATGATGTAGAATTTTTGGGAGGGAATGTTTCACAACAGACATCTTGAAACTGAACATATTCAATCCTCAATTGCTTCACTCTGTCTGCATTTGTTTCAAAAGGCACACGGTACAGCTGTTTTAGAGACAGCTGGTGCCTTTTCAGCATGCGTTCAATAGTCGTCAGACTTATGGCTTCCACATTGTTAAACATGTCGTCGTTGTCCAAGATGTGCTGCGGATTTTCTGTAAGGCGAATATCATTTCTGGCCCGAACCAAATTGACCACAGTCCGCTCTTGTTGGTCTGTCAGAATTTTGCCTCTGCCTCCCCTATTTGGCCTAGTCTCAATTCTCCTGGGAAAATTACAGTAAGAACACATTTAGTCCCATCACCTACTGTGTGGTATACATTGGCATGCAGTATACGGTCATTTGACAATTGAGAGTAGCCTAATGTTTAGTGCATGCTGAAGACTTACCGGTTCTCTTTGCAGAAAGTTCTGAGGATTGAGGCCACGGTTAATCTTCTGAGGTTTGGTTGAATCATTGTAGCTGCCTCAGTCATTGTCATGCCATGATTTACGACATGGTCTAGAACTATTGCTTGGATTTCATTGGACGCTGTTCGCTGTTGCTGCCGCTGTCTTGGTCCGTGGCCTTGTCCTCTACCACATTCCCCCACACCTCTCAAATGAGGCCCACGACCACCTCTCAGAAGGGGTGCTTGTCCCCTGTCATTCATTTGACCACCACGTCTTCCTCGTCTTCCTCCTCCCACTGTTTGACCTCTTGTGACCTGGATCACCTGCCAGCTCCATGTTGTCACTATGTTATCCATGTTATCATGAAATCAATCATCAGTAACGAGTTGGCAGTATTGGAAAAGCATTTACAAGGGCCTGCATACATACACTCACCGGACACTTTATTAGGTACACTAAGGTGTTAACGCACTCTATTAGGTACACTGCGTGTTAACGCAACTAGCCTGCTCCTTTGAACAGCGAATCATGTGACTGCCTGCAACTCAAAATAGCGAGTATATAGAGTAGAGAGCTTTAGTTGTTGTTCGACCAAACATTAGAACGGGCAAGATGAGTAATCTACGCAACTTTGATCGTGGTACGATTGTTGGTGCCGCATATGGTGGTTCCAGCATATCAGAAACAGCTGCCCTCCTGGGATTTTTACGCACTACCGTCTCTAGAGTTTACAGAGAACGTGGGCAAAGCCACCTTGTTAATGAGAGAGGTCAGAGGAGAATGTCCATACTCATTCAAGCTGACAGAAAGGCCACAAACGGTGTACAGAATGGCATCTCTTAACGTACAACACTGTGAATAATTCAGGCTGTTGTGGAGGCAAAAAGGGGGTCCTACTCAGTACTTGATAGGTGTACCTGATAAAGTCGCCGGGTGAGTGTACAGTAATGTCAAATCTGAAAACATGGTCTTTAAAAGTGGTACATGGGACCATAGAAACCGTGTGTGATAAAGAATGATGATGAAACATGCCATCCATAGATAATATGATGAAACATAGATAATATGGTCCAATTGGTTCATCGTGTTCCACGGTAATTGATGTCAATGGATCTCGTTATCATTGAAACTTTCATGATCTAAACATGGAATATTGTTTGTCAGTTTCCATAAAACTATGCATTAAGAGTAATGCAACAGTTACTCATCATTTTGAGCAGTTGTATCAATCGATAGTTACATCATTGTAATGAAATGAATAGACAGTCATCTCAGAGGTAATGTGTGAATTGCATTTTTGAAATGGTAATACTTTGATGTTAAGTTGTGTGATTTTTGAACAGGTGATTTTAGTTCAATGAACAAATGATCTTAGCTGTATGTGTATTGTATCCAAGCAATTGGAAAAAAGTGTTAGAGTTTTGAAATTTTGATCATCGGTTGTGCATCTAGAGTTTAGAACAATGACATCGAGGTTCTGAAATGAGTACCAAAGTGTTTTTGTAAAAAAACTGTAATTCTGCATTGAGACTG
Organism: Salvelinus namaycush; assembly: GCF_016432855.1. Classification (NCBI taxonomy): domain Eukaryota; kingdom Metazoa; phylum Chordata; class Actinopteri; order Salmoniformes; family Salmonidae; genus Salvelinus; species Salvelinus namaycush. Next base: position 53,889,255 of record NC_052326.1, on the reverse strand, counting down.
TGAGAGCTTGTTGAATATTTTACCTTCCGTTCTCCCGAAATGTTGACATGATGCAACAGAAGTTGTGTTAAATGACATCTGGAACTGTGTGCCTCCGTCTCCCTAACACCACATCAAAGACATCCCTACAGACCCTCACAGAAACAAACCTGCTGTCTGAGTGTGTCTGTGTTTGAGTGTGTGTGTGTGTGTGTGTGTTTCTGTCTCTCTGTGTGTGTGTGTGTGTGTGTGTGTGTGTGTGTCGGTCTGTGTGTGTCTCTGTGTCTGTGTGTGTGTTTGTCTGTGTGTGTCTCTGTCTCTGTGTGTGTCTGTGTTTGAGAGTGTGTGTGTCTGTGTATGTATGTGTGTGTGTGTCTGTGTGTTTGTGTGAGAGTGAGTGAGTGAGTGAGTGTGTGTGTGTGTGTGTGTGTGTGTGTGTGTGTGTGTGTGTGTGTGTGTGTGTGTGTGTGTGTGTGTGTGTGTGTGTGTGTTTGTGTATATGTGTATGTGTGTGTCTGTGTGTGTGTGTGTGTTTGTTTGAGAGTGTGTGTCTGTGTGTGTCTGTCTGTCTGTGTGTCCATGTGTGTGTGTGTGTGTGTGTGTGTGTGTGTGTGTGTGTGTGTGTGTGTGTGTCTGTGTGTGTGTCTGTCTGTCTGTGTGTCCGTGTGTGTGTGTGTGTGTGTGTGTCTGTCTGTGTGTGTCTGTCTGTCTGTCTGTCTGTGTATTTGTTTGAGAGAGAGTGTGTGTGTGTGTGTGTGTGTGTGTGTGTGTGTGTGTGTGTGTGTGTGTGTGTGTGTGTGTGTGTGTGTGTGTGTGTGTGTGTGTGTGTGTGTGTCTGTCAATGTGTGTGTGTGTGTGTTAACAGTCGTGGCCAAAAGTTATGAGAATGACACAAATATACATTTTCACAAAGTCTGCTGCCTCAGTTGTATGATGGCAATTTGCATATACTCCAGAATTTTATGAAGAGTGAACAGATGAATTGCAATTAATTGCAAAGTCCCTCTTTGCCATGCAAATTAACTGAATCCCCAAAACATTTCCACTGCATTTCAGCCCTGCCACAAAAGAACCAGCTGACATCATGTCAGTGATTCTCTCATTAACACAGGTGTGAGTGTTGACGAGGACAAGACTGGAGATCACTCTGTCAGGCTGATTGAGTTCGAATAACAGACTGGAAGCTTCAAAAGGAGGGCGGTGCTTGGAATCATTGTTCTTCCTCTGTCAACCATGGTTACCTGCAAGGAAACACTTGCCATCATCATTGCTTTGCACAAAAAGAGCTTCACAGGCAAGGATATTGCTGCAAGTAAGATTGCACCTAAATCAACCATTTACCGGATCATCAAGAACTTCAAGAAGAACGGTTCTATTGTTGTGAAGAAGGCTTCAGGGCGCCCAAGAAAGTCCAGAAAGCGGCAGGAGGGTCTCCTGAGGTTGATTAAGCTGCGGGATCGGGGGACCACCAGTACAGATCTTGCTCCGTAATGGTAGCAGGCAGGTGTGAGTGCATCTGCACACACAGTGAGGCGAAGACTTTTGGAGGATGGCCTGGAGTCAAGAAGGGCAGCAAAGAAGCCACTTCTCTCCAGGAAAAACATCAGGGACAGACTGATATTCTGCAAAAGGTACAGGGATTGGACTGCTGATGACTGGGGTAAAGTTATTTTCTCTGATGAATCCCCTTTCCGATTGTTTGGGGCATCCGGAAAAAAGCTTGTCCGGAGAAGACAAGGTGAGCGCTACCATCAGTCCTGTGTCATGCCAACAGTAAAGCATCCTGAGACCATTCACGTGTGGGGTTGCTTCTCAGCCAAGGGAGTGGGCTCACTCACAATTTTGCCTAAGAACACAGCCATGAATAAAGAATGGTACCAACACATCCTCCGAGAGCAACTTCTCCCAACCATTCAGGAACAGTTTGGTGACGAACAATGCCTTTTCCAGCATGATGGAGCACCTTGCCATAAGGCAAAAGTGATAACTAAGTGGCTCGGGGAACAAAACATCCGAATTTTGGGTCCATGGCCAGGAAACCCCCCAGACCTTAATCCCATTGAGTACTTGTGGTCAATCCTCAAGAGGCGGGTTGGCAACAAAAACCCACAAATTCTGACAAACTCCAAGCAGTGATTATGCAAGAATGGGCTGTCATCAGTCAGGATGTGGCCCAGAAGTTAATTGACAGCATCCCGGTGCGGATTGCAGAGGTCTTGAAAAAGAAGGCTAAATACTGCAAAAATTGACTCTTTGCATCAACTTCATGTAATTGTCAATAAAAGCCTTTGATACTTATGAAATGTTTGTAATTATACTTCAGTATTCCATAGTAACATCTGACAAAAGTATCTAAAGACACTGAAGCAGCACAATTTGTGGAAATTAATATTTGTGTCATTCTCAAAACTTTTGGCCACGACTGTACATGTCTGTTTGTTTATCAGTCCCTGTTGTCCTGAAGCTGTGTGTTGATTGCCTTTAGAAAGGTGATGTAATGACATGTGGCTCGACGGCCGTGTGTTCCCAACATGACTAGCGTTGTTTATTATTGGCACCTCACATGGTGCTGCTGTACTGTAGCTCAGGGCTACACCAGAGACTACTCTATTCCGCTTTCAGGGCTACACCAGAGACTACTCTATTCCGCTTTCAGGGCTACACCAGAGACTGCTCTATTCTGCTTTCAGGGCTACACCAGAGACTGCTCTATTCTACTTTCAGGGCTACACCAGAGACTGCTCTATTCTGCTTTCAGGGCTACACCAGAGACTGCTCTATTCTACTTTCAGGGCTACACCAGAGACTGCTCTATTCTGCTTTCAGGGCTACACCAGAGACTGCTCTATTCCGCTTTCAAGGCTACACCAGAGACTGCTCTATTCTGCTTTCAGGGCTACACCAGAGACTGCTCTATTCTACTTTCAGGGCTACACCAGAGACTGCTCTATTCTACTTTCAGGGCTACACCAGAGACTGCTCTATTCCGCTTTCAGGACTACACCAGAGACTGCTCTATTCTACTTTATATCTGTCTCTGTCTCTCTCTCCCTCTCTCCCTCTCTCCGTCTCTCTCTCTCTCTCTATCTCTCTCTCTCTCTCTATTCTCTCCTTTCCCCATACATATATGTTTCATTCCCACTCTCTCTGTCTTTCCCTCTGTATGTTTCTCTCTCTAAATCTCTCTCTCTCTCTATCCATATCGCTCTCTCGCTCTCTCTATCTCTCTCTTTCCCTCTCTCTATCCCTCTCTCTTTCCCTCTCTCTCTCTCTCTATCCATATCACTCTCTCTCTCTCTCGCTCTCTCTATCTCTCTCTTTCCCTCTCTCTATCTCTCTCTTTCCCTCTCTCTATCTCTCTCCTTTCCCTTCTGTTTTTTTTTAAACTTTCCTACTCTACTCTTGTGATATCTTATTGATGATCCATGCAGCATCAATGACATTGACATATTCAATTTATATGTAATACATTTAGAATGATCAGAGGGGAATTGTATCAATAAGGGCTACAGTCGCTGATGCATAACAGGTCAGGCTAACCATCAGTCTACCTATACCCTGGCTCTCAATGGTAGGGACCACATCACAGTCTGCCAATACCCTGGCTCTCAATGGTAGGGACCACATCACAGTCTGCCAATACCCTGGCTCTCAATGGTAGGGACCACATCACAGTCTGCATATACCCTGGCTCTCAATGGTAGAGACCACATCACAGTCTGCCTATACCCTGGCTCTCAATGGTAGAGACCACATCACAGTCTGCCAATACCCTGGCTCTCAATGGTAGGGACCACATCACAGTCTGCATATACCCTGGCTCTCAATGGTAGAGACCACATCACAGTCTGCCAATACCCTGGCTCTCAATGGTAGGGACCACATCACAGTCTGCCTATACCCTGGCTCTCAATGGTAGAGACCACATCACAGTCTGCCTATACCCTGGCTCTCAATGGTAGAGACCACATCACAGTCTGCCTATACCCTGTCTCTCAATGGTAGAGACCACATCACAGTCTGCCTATACCCTGGCTCTCAATGGTAGGGACCACATCACAGTCTGCCTATACCCTGGCTCTCAATGGTAGGGACCACATCACAGTCTACTTATACCCTGGCTCTCAATGGTAGAGACCACATCACAGTCTGCCTATACCCTGGCTCTCAATGGTAGGGACCACATCACAGTACACATATACCCTGGATATCAATGGTAGAGACCACATCACAGTCTATACCACAACATGCCCCAAATGACCCTGGCCTCCTATGGTAGGAGGATGGAATTCTTCTGAAAACAATCAGTGTGATACAAACATTGAGATATCAAGGTGTTTCCAAACAATCTTGAATGTCTCAACAGCCCTGCAAGTCTTGAAACTTCAATAGAGAGAATTTAGTACACTGTGATCGGCTTGAGTGAATGCTAAGCAATCCTGGCGGCCATCCCTCCCTCGCTCCCATGCTGTTTTGCTCTGTCTCTGTGATGCCCAGGAGCTGGACTCAGACCAACTTCTATATATTCTCTTGTGGACCTGGCCGTGACTCAGAGAGACACACCGAGTCAAGGTCAGCTGGCTAGCTTCCACATGTCATAAAACGCTGACAACAGGCCATAGAGAGAGGATTTAACGATGGAAAATAAACACAAATTGTGAAGAGGTTATTCAAAGAAACCAGCTGCAATATACTGAATAAATCTACTGAACAGGGTAAAAGGGTGAAAGAATAATGCTTGAAACGAAGGAAACATTATATATTTTCAGAGCCCACGTTTTGCTTACATTTGTAGAGGTGATTTTAGGGATGCATTCATATGCTGAGGAATAGCACTTCACAATGTCTTCACGTAATAACGGATTTAAAATGGAAAAGCTACTGTGAAACGGCTGTTGCAAGGTCTTGAGAAAGAGTTGCAGTGTGAATGTTTTGTTCGTGTTATCCAATGTTGCGAAACGCAAACTAATCATAAAACATGGAGATGCAGCCCTGCTCACGACAGCTGGCCGCACCGGACAATAGTTCTCTACTGGATTTCTACTCCTTCATTACTACTAATATGTGATTGAGGTAGTAATGTGACATGGATGATTTGCAGGTAGACATGTGACATGGATGATTTGCAGGTAGACATGTTACATGGATGATTTGCAGGTAGACATGTTACATGGATGATTTGCAGGTAGACATGTGACATGGATGATTTGCAGGTAGAAACGTGACATGGATGATTTGCAGGTAGAAATGTGACATGTATGATTTGCAGGTAGACATGTTACATGGATGATTTGCAGGTAGAAATGTTACATGGATGATTTGCAGGTAGACATGTTACATGGATGATTTGCAGGTAGTAATGTGACATGGATGATTTGCAGGTAGACATGTTACATGGATGATTTGCAGGTAGAAATGTTACATGGATGATTTGCAGGTAGACATGTTACATGGATGATTTGCAGGTAGACATGTTACATGGATGATTTGCAGGTAGAAATGTTACATGGATGATTTGCAGGTAGAAATGTTACATGGATGATTTGCAGGTAGACATGTTACATGGATGATTTGCAGGTAGACATGTGACATGGATGATTTGCAGGTAGACATGTTACATGGATGATTTGCAGGTAGACATGTTACATGGATGATTTGCAGGTAGACATGTTACATGGATGATTTGCAGGTAGAAATGTTACATGGATGATTTGCAGGTAGACATGTTACATGGATGATTTGCAGGTAGACATGTTACATGGATGATTTGCAGGTAGACATGTTACATGGATGATTTGCAGGTAGACATGTTACATGGATGATTTGCAGGTAGACATGTTACATGTATAACCTTTAAATGCATCCAGTGCTTCAATCTTTTAACCGCAGACTATTTTCACACATGACTTTGTTTTGTGGCACCTTTACTGGACCTTGGAAGGTAGTGACTCTTTAAATGTAATGGTGTAGTTGGTGTAGCGTGAAATTATGTATTCTGATATTTAGTTTTCCGGTCTATGGATCGCTCTTAATCTCTTGTAGACAGATTCCGGACATAAACCCGAAGAATATGTGGCTTAGGATAACGAGCAGCAGTAGTTTCCGTGTGTTTTTCACTGATTATTTGGACGAACCAGGATTGGGCGGTGAGGACTTTGGCTGAGAGTTTCCCTTTGCGAGGGTGGAGACTTCTCAAATTGCAACTCCCAATTTTAACACTCAGAATTAATCATGCAGCTGGCGAAATTACACATGCTTTTAGTTCTGAGTGAATCGATGATTAGAGTGCTCTAAGGAATGACTGCAATCCACACTTTGGTTTTAGTAAAAAAGTCACTGCCAAGAAATGCATATGTTAGCATTTCCAGACTAAAAAACGTTATTTCACTCAGCATGACGGTACACATCACAACAGCGTCACTGTTTTGGAATAACATTTTCAACATATTAATAAGCGTCCTCTGTGTTGTGCGCTTATTGTTTAACCATTGATATGTTCTAGGTCATTGTGAGACTTTAAGCAGTATCAGGTACTGCTAGAATGTCTTCCAATGGTATGTCCATCTTTTTGCAACAAAATACACTGTTCACTCAAAACATTTATAAAGTTTAAATAGCCCATAATTTAGATGAAACCACACCTACAGCATATTAATGAGGATCCGCCACTTTTTTTCAATTTCCGCCTAAAATGACATACCCAGATCTAACTGTCTGTAGCTCAGGCCCTGAAGCAAGGATATGCATATTCTTGGTACCATTTGAAAGGAAACACTTTGAAGTGTGTGTAAATGTGAAAGGAATGTAGAAGAATATAACACAATAGATCTGGTAAAAGATAATACAAAGAAAAAACCAACCGTTATTTTGTATTTTTTTTGTACCATCATCTTTGAAATGCAAGAGAAAGGCCATAATGTATTATTCCAGCCCATGTGCAATATACATTTTGGCCATTAGATGGCAGCAGTGTATGTGCAAAGTTTTAGACTGATCCAATGAACCATTGCTTTTATGTTTAACATTTTGTGTCAAGACTGCCCAAATATGCCTAATTTGTTTATTAATAACATTTTTTGTTCAAAATTGAGCTCTCCTCAAACAATAGCATGGTATTATTTTACTGTAATAGCTACTGTAAATTGGAAAGTGCAGTTAGATTAATTTAAGCTTTCTGCCAATATCAGATATGTCTATGTACTGGGAAATTGTCTTGTTACTTCCAACCTCATGCTAATTCTATTAGCCTACGCGAGCTCAACCGTCCCGTGGAAGGGACACCAATCCCGAAGAAGTTTTAAACATCTTATGAATTGTCTTTTGAATCTTTATTAACATTTTCAACCTCTCCATGACCCAGCCTGTAATACCTACATGTTTCAAGCAGACCACCGTTGTCCCTGTGCCCAAGAACACCAAGGTAACCTGTCTGGGAATCATATCTGTAGCCATTAAGTGCTTTGAAAGGCTTATCATGGCTCACATCAACACCATCATTCCAGACACCCTGGACCCACTCCAACTCACATACAGCCCAAACAGATGACATAGGTGACATAATCTCTATTGCAAATCACACTGCCCTCTCAGACCTGGACAAGAGGAACTGCATCACTACATGACCAAAAGTATGTGCACACCTGCTTGTCGAACATCTTATTCCAAAATCTTGGGCATTAATATGCAGTTGGTCCCCCCTTTGCTGTTATAACACCCTCCACTCTTCTGGGAAGGCTTTCCACTAGATGTAGGAACATTGCTGATGAGACTTGCTTCCATTCAGGTACAAGCGCATTAGTGAGGTTGGGCACTGCTGTTGGGCGATTAGGCCTGGCTCGCAGTCGACGTTCCAATTAATCCCAAAGGTGTTCGATGGGATTGAGGTCAGGGCTCTGTGCAGGCCATTCAAGTTCTTCAACACCGAACACAAACCATTTCTGTATGGATCTCGATTTCTGCACAGTGACATTGTCATGCTGAAACAGGAAAGGGCCTTCCCCAAACTTTTGTCACAAAGCTCAAATCATCTAGATTGTCATTGTATATTGTAGTATTAAGATTTCCCTTCACTAGAACTAAGGGACCTAGCTCGAACCATGAAAAACAGTCCCAGACCGTTTGTACTCCACCAGACTTTACAGTTGGCACTATGCACTGAGGCAGGTAACGTTCTCATTGCATCCGCCAAACCCAGATTCGTCTGTCGGACTGCCAGATAGTGAACCGTGATTCATCACTCCAGAGAACGAGTTTCCACTGCTCCAGAGTCCAATGGCGGCGATCTTTACACCACTCCAGCCAATGCTTGGCATTACGTATCGTGATCTTAGGCTTGTGTGCGGCTGCTCAGCCATGGAAACACATTTCATGAAGCTCCTGATGAACAGTTCCTGTACTGACGTTGCTTCCAGAGGCAGTTTGGAGCACGGTAGTGAGTGTTGCAACCGAGGACAGATGATTTTTACGAGCTACGGGCTTCAGCACTCGGCGGTCCCATTCTGTGAGCTTGTGTGGCATATCACATATTTACAGATGGAATACTAGTGTGTTATTAAGGCACATGAAAGTTCACATGTTCCAGAAGGCATTTCTACCAAAAAATGCATGTTGATAAAAAAATATATAATAATTACATTTAAATGCCTTTCCTGTGAAGTAGTGACGTGACCTACGCCTAGCTTCCTGAATCGGGTCACAAATGTGAACAATTTGTGTAAATAGTGTTTTGGAAATAAACTTCAAGTATTGAATGCTTGAAGTGGCGCATCAGTCTAAGGCACTTTCACTTTTCAGTGAAAGAGGTGTCACTACAGTCCCTGGTTCGAATCCAGGCTGTATCACATCCGGGCCGTGATTGGGAGTCCCATACGGTGGTGCACAATTGGCCCAGGTTTGGCCTGGGTAGATCGTCATTGTAAATAAGAATTTGTTCTTAACTCACTTGCCTAGTTAAATAAAGGTAAAATAAAAATACTAAGTGGTTTGGTTACTCTTTGAAGCTTGAAGGTAGATATAATGATGCAGTTATAAGACATTGTAAGACCTGTTATAAACATCTATGTCTCCCTTATAATGTCTTAGAATCATATCCTCATGATGCAGACAAAATACCAGCCATTACACCTGCAGGCTGTAACTAAAGTGGTATTATTAGATGTACTAGAACAGGGACAATGTACAACAAATCATAAGACTAAGTACACTTTATAAAATATGTGTTGTACCAGATTTAGCCAACAGCTCATTTCCGTTCCAAGGTAAGGTAGCCATTTTGTGATCTACTGACATGTGTAGACTAGAGGGGGTCTCCAAAATCTTAATTACATCCTCTAAACTGTAAATTAGGTCTCAAAGCCATCCTGATCACTCAGCCATGAAAACCCCTGGACGCTAGCTCAGGGCCGACCTTGTATGTTCTGACACTCGCTGTTTAATTCTAGATTTAAGACCTAGTGGACTGAAGCCATATTTCAGGCCGTTGCTACTAGAGCAGGAATGGGTTGATGTTGGACATAGATTAACCTAAAAATGATTACCCAGATCAATATTTGGTCATGGGTAATACAGATAAATTCAGGACGTGGCCCTGGAGGGCGATGTCAGTTGGGCAAGCTGCCGAGAAGGTAATAACTCCAGCCTCTTTATGTTATAGGTGTCCAATACTGAGACTGCTGAGAATCCCTTCTCAGCTCTTCACCCTGTAGGGTGATCCCTTCCCTTTTCTAATAGCCCCTCTAATAACTCCCGACAGCCTTCACTTTACAAAGTACATTCTGTGGACAGGGAACTACTCAGAGGCATTTTTTGGCGGCCATTATGAGAGTATGCTAAGATATCTGTTCTCCAAAACATTACAATGTTTGAGTGAGAACACTAACAGAGCAGAGAAAACATTTCGATATCTACACCAAAAAAATCTGTGGTTACAGCGAAACGATCATGTGACCATACCAAACACTTTGATGGTCAGTGTTACCAAACAGTTCCCTAAAAGCTCCTCCACGTCATTCCACTTAAGGATGTAGGATTTTAATTTTGAGCCAGTTTGCGAGAGGAGATGTGAATTATTATGTGGATTATAATTAAGGATATTTTTGTAGGGGTTGATACATTTTTTGTAAGGGAAAATCAAGTGTGAAGTGGAATTACAAACTTCAGAAGTGTTTTTAAAGCTTCAAATACTCTATACGTTTTAAGTTTCCTGCATTGCAAATTGATCAAATTAAGATCCTACATCTGTATTGCTCCCATCACCATGAACCAAGTTATGATTTGGTTAATAATAAACACCATCCATAACCTGTGGTTACTGGAATAATAATACCATTGTTACATACACTCTTATGGCCTGGTCCTATTACCAGCATCTTATGACCTGGTCCTATTACCAGCATCTTATGACCTGGTCCTATTAACAGCCTCTTATGGCCTGGTCCTATTACCAGCCTCTTATGGCCTGGTCCTATTACCAGCCTCTTATGACCTGGTCCTATTACCAGCCTCTTATGGCCTGGTCCTATTATCAGCCTCTTATGACCTGGTCCTATTACCAGCCTCTTATGACCTGGTCCTATTACCAGCATCTTATGGCCTGGTCCTATTACCAGCCTCTTATGGCCTGGTCCTATTACCAGCCTCTTATGGCCTGGTCCTATTACCAGCCTCTTATGGCCTGGTCCTATTACCAGCCTCTTATGACCTGGTCCTATTACCAGCCTCTTATGGCCTGGTCCTATTACCAGCCTCTTATGGCCTGGTCCTATTACCAGCATCTTATGACCTGGTCCTATTACCAGCCTCTTATGGCCTGGTCCTATTACCAGCCTCGTATGGCCTGGTCCTATTACCAGCCTCTTATGGCCTGGTCCTATTACCAGCCTCTTATGGCCTGGTCCTATTACCAGCCTCTTATGGCCTGGTCCTATTACCAGCTTCTTATGACCTGGTCCTATTACCAGCCTCATATTGCTCCTATCACCAGGAACACATTGCTATGGCTAGGGCACTGTGTTGTGGTTGATGATGTCACATTACATGGATTTTAACCTTTATTTTAAACCTTTTCCAGAAATGAGAATTACACCAGCGGTTGTCTGAGAACGGTACTGAGAACGGTACTGAGAACGGTACTAGACCGTCTGACATAAAAAAGAAAAGGGGACAGTTTGTTAAAGGTCAAAAAGTCCAGGTCATGTGACATGATTAACCAAAAGACAGGTCCCTAGTTACGGCACAACCTGTGGTTACAGGAATACTAATGTCATCATGTCAAGTTCTTTTTTACCAACGACTGCCGTATCGTGTCACCAAACAGCTCTCTGTGAGCTCGTAGTCGTCCATCTTGTCCACATAACACACACACGTTGCTCCGTCGGTGTGACGGATGATGGATCTCCATGCCTTTTGAGAGGAGATTAACCCCTCGATCGATAGCATTGAGTGTGAGTTGTAGCCTGCACTGTGTCCCAAATGGCAGCCTATCCCCTGTGTAGTCCGTAGGGGTCCTGGTCAAAAGTAGTGCACTATATAGGGAATAGGATGCCATTTGGGAGGTACCCTTTGATGTGTCTTGTACCTGTCCCTCTGTGGTATAACCACCCATTATGGAAGTCATCTATCCAGGCAGGTCCATCTCTCTACCACCCATTATGGAAGTCATCTATCCAGGCAGGTCCATCTCTCTACCACCCATTATGAAAGTCATCTATCCAGGCAGGTTCATCGCCTCACCACCCATTATGGAAAGGATCTATCCAGGCAGGTCCATCTCTTCATACACAATAACACTATGTATTTTACTGTGGGCAGAATTCTGCCTTGGCTTCTACCCTTCTACACCTACTACTACCATATAGACAATATCATGTAAATCAGTATACATTTGACCTTTGGCTTTACGGTAATCAAATGAATACATGAATATGCATGTATAATATGTGTAGTCATAAATGAATACATTAATATGCATGTGTAATATGTGTAGTCATAAATGAATACATGAATATGCATGTGTAATATGTGTAGTCATAAATGAATAAATTAATATGCATATGTAGTCATAAATGAAGACATGAATATGCATGTGTAATATGTGTAGTCATAAATGAATACATGAATATCCATGTAAATATGTGTAGTCATAACATGCAATAAAAGCGTCCCATTTGCATGTAAGGTGTACATACATATATTGTGTACTGGGTTGCTGTCATGTAATTGATATATATAATCAAAAACAGAGACATTTCTGTCCTACAAAGTCTTTGTTTTATACCCCCAATGATCCATTCTCTTCAGTATGTTTGGATTGTTTTGTTCCTGACTGTTCACTGCTAAAGGATTCTCATCAAATACTACACCATCCTCCCCTCCGTTGAGCCACATTAACAGTTGGACCCACCTATCCTATCCCTGACAGTTATTATAGTTAAACAAATGATCAGATCACCCAGGATTGGAATGATTGTGATTCCTCTATCCTCAAGGACCCAGTCGGGCTGCTGATTGGTTCATTTCCATTCTGAGAATTAAGGAAATGCAAATGAGTACTGTCTGTTCTTCAGCGGAATGTCTGTCTCTCACTGATTCTGAAGCGCCACTGTGTTAATTCACTCATCTCAGGTTCTCTCTGATTGCTGCATGTTGATAGTTGCTGCTTTCCTCTCTTCCTGCCGCCCCATCATTACTGGGTATTCTGTATCTCGCACTCTCTCTCTGTCTGTCTCTCTCTCTCTCTTTATCTATCTCTCTCTCTGTCTGTCTCTCTCTCACTCTCTCTCTCTCTCTTTCTCTCTCTCTGTCTCTCTCTCTCTCTCTCTCTCTCTCTGTCTCTCTCTCTGTCTAGCTCTCTTTCTCTCTACAGATGTAGGATCTTCATTTGATCACTCTATTGTAGTTGAGAATTTTCCTTTGCAGCAGGAAATGCAAACGTGTAGTGTATTTGAGTTTTAAAAAGGCTTCTAAAGATTGTCATTTCCACTGTGACATTTGAGACTTGATTTGCCCAAAGGAAAAATGTATCAACCCCTACAAAAATGGCCATTTATTTTATTCCACATAATAATAAAAAATGTCCTGTTGCTGCAGGATTATTTTCCTGCTGTAGTAAACTGGCTCAAATTAAGATCCTACATCTGTATATCTCTAGCTCTCCAGGTGTTGAGCGTAAATTGGCGCTGGGTAATAATGAGAAGTGGTTAGAATTCCAAACATTTATTTCATAGAGTGCTCTGATGGTTGTTCAAGTACTATGAATGATAAAAAAGTAATACATCAACAAGCTCTGACGACCCAATTAAGGGAGGCTGTCTGTCAAACTAATGTTCACTTCACTCTACTCACTCTCTAAATTGGATGAGCCATCAGCACTCTAGCAAAGAGAGATATGGGCTGAAAAAGAGGGGTGAGAGAGAGAGGAAAGAGAAATAGAGAGAGAGATGTGTCTGACAAGCTCTAATCATACCTTCGATGTGCGACGAGTGAAGGTTTTAGGATTACTTATATATGCGATTTCATTCAAACTATAATATTATTGAGAAAATCATGTTTTACATTTTAAAGGACAAAAACAATTAGAATGTTGACAGACTGAGAATATACTTACCGCTACAGGCCTGGTTCCAAGTAGCATACCTTTTCATAATGCTACATACCAGGGTTCAAAAAGCATACCTTTTCATAATGCTACATACCAGGGTTCAAATAGCATACATTTTCATAATGCTACATACCAGGTTTCAAATAGCATACCTTTTCATAATGCTACATACCAGGGTACAAATAGCAAACCTTTTCATAATACTACATACCAGGGATCAAATAGCATACCTTTTCATAATGCTACATACCAGGGTTCAAATAGCATTTTCATAATGCTACATACCAGGGTTCAAATAGCATTTTCATAATGCTACATACCAGGGTTCAAATAGCATACCTTTTCATAATGCTACGTACCAGGGTTCAAATAGCATACCTTTTCACAATGCTACATACCAGGGTACAAAAAGCATACCTTTTCATAATGCTACATACCAGGGTTCAAAAAGCATACATTTTCTTAATGCTACATACCAGGGTTCAAATAGCATACATTTTCATAATGCTACATACCAGGGTTCAAATAGCATACCTTTTCATAATGCTACGTACCAGGGTTCAAATAGCATACCTTTTTATAATGCTACATAACAGGGTTCAAATAGCATACCTTTTCATAATGCTACGTACCAGGGTTCAAATAGCATACCTTTTCATAATGCTACATACCAGGGTACAAATAGCATACCTTTTCATAATGCTACATACCAGGGTTCAAATAGCATTTTCATAATGCTACATACCAGGGTTCAAGTAGCATACCTTTTCATAATGCTACATACCAGGGTTTAAATAGCATTTTCATAATGCTACATACCAGGGTTCAAATAGCATACCTTTTCATAATGTTACGTACCAGGGTTCAAATAGCATACCTTTTCACAATGTTACATACCAGGGTACAAAAAGCATACCTTTTTATAATGCTACATAACAGGGTTCAAATAGCATACCTTTTCATAATGCTACGTACCAGGGTTCAAATAGCATACGTTTTCATAATGTTACATACCAGGGTACAAATAGCATACCTTTTCATAATGCTACCTACCAGGGTTCAAATAGCATACCTTTTCATAATGCTACATACCAGGGTACAAATAGCATACCTTTTCATAATGCTACCTACCAGGGTTCAAATAGCATACCTTTTCATAATGCTACATACCAGGGTTCAAATAGCATACCTTTTCATAATGCTACATACCAGGGTTTAAATAGCATTTTCATAATGCTACATACCAGGGTTCAAATAGCATACCTTTTCATAATGTTACGTACCAGGGTTCAAATAGCATACCTTTTCACAATGTTACATACCAGGGTACAAAAAGCATACCTTTTTATAATGCTACATAACAGGGTTCAAATAGCATACCTTTTCATAATGCTACGTACCAGGGTTCAAATAGCATACGTTTTCATAATGTTACATACCAGGGTACAAATAGCATACCTTTTCATAATGCTACCTACCAGGGTTCAAATAGCATACCTTTTCATAATGCTACATACCAGGGTACAAATAGCATACCTTTTCATAATGCTACCTACCAGGGTTCAAATAGCATACCTTTTCATAATGCTACATACCAGGGTTCAAATAGCATACCTTTTCATAATGCTACATACCAGGGTTCAAATATAATTTTCATAATGCTACATACCAGGGTTCAAATAGCATACCTTTTCATAATGCTACATACCAGGGTTCAAAAAGCATACATTTTCATAATGCTACATACCAGGGTTCAAATAGCATACATTTTCATAATGCTACGTACCAGGGTTCAAATAGCATAACTTTTTATAATGCTACATAACAGGGTTCAAATAGCATACCTTTTCATAATGCTACATACCAGGGTTCAAATAGCATACCTTTTCATAATGCTACATACCAGGGTACAAATAGCATACCTTTTCATAATGCTACATACCAGGGTACAAATAGCATACCTTTTCACAATGCTACATACCAGGGTACAAAAAGCATACCTTTTCATAATGATACATACCAGGGTTCAAATAGCATACCTTTTCATAATGCTACATACCAGGGTTCAAAAAGCATACATTTTCTTAATGCTACATACCAGGGTTCAAATAGCATACATTTTCATAATGCTACATACCAGGGTTCAAATAGCATACCTTTTCATAATGCTACGTACCAGGGTTCAAATAGCATACCTTTTTATAATGCTACATAACAGGGTTCAAATAGCATACATTTTCATAATGCTACATACCAGGGTTCAAATAGCATACCTTTTCATAATGCTACATACCAGGGTACAAATAGCATACCTTTTCATAATGCTACATACCAGGGTACAAATAGCAAACCTTTTCATAATGCTACCTACCAGGGTTCAAATAGCATACCTTTTCATAATGCTACATACCAGGGTTCAAATAGCATACCTTTTCATAATGCTACATACCAGGGTTCAAATATAATTTTCATAATGCTACATACCAGGGTTCAAATAGCATACCTTTTCATAATGCTACGTACCAGGGTACAAAAAGCATACCTTTTCATAATGATACATACCAGGGTTCAAATAGCATACCTTTTCATAATGCTACATACCAGGGTTCAAAAAGCATACCTTTTCATAATGCTACATACCAGGGTTCAAATAGCATACCTTTTCATAATGCTACGTACCAGGGTTCAAATAGCATAACTTTTTATAATGCTACATAACAGGGTTCAAATAGCATACCTTTTCATAATGCTACATACCAGGGTACAAATAGCATACCTTTTCATAATGCTACATACCAGGGTACAAATAGCAAACCTTTTCATAATGCTACCTACCAGGGTTCAAATAGCATACCTTTTCATAATGCTACATACCAGGGTTCAAATATAATTTTCATAATGCTACATACCAGGGTTCAAATAGCATACCTTTTCATAATGCTACGTACCAGGGTACAAAAAGCATACCTTTTCATAATGATACATACCAGGGTTCAAATAGCATACCTTTTCATAATGCTACATACCAGGGTTCAAAAAGCATACATTTTCTTAATGCTACATACCAGGGTTCAAATAGCATACCTTTTCATAATGCTACGTACCAGGGTTCAAATAGCATACCTTTTCCTAATGCTACATACCAGGTTTCAAATAGCATACCTTTTCATAATGCTACATATCAGGGTTCAAATAGCATACCTTTTCATAATGCTACATACCAGGGTTCAAATAGCATACCTTTTCATAATGCTACATACCAGGGTTCAAATAGCATTTTCATAATGCTACATACCAGGGTTCAAATAGCATACATTTTCATAATGCTACATACCAGGTTTCAAATAGCATACCTTTTCATAATGCTACATACCAGGGTACAAATAGCAAACCTTTTCATAATACTACATACCAGGGATCAAATAGCATACCTTTTCATAATGCTACATACCAGGGTTCAAATAGCATTTTCATAATGCTACATACCAGGGTTCAAATAGCATTTTCATAATGCTACATACCAGGGTTCAAATAGCATACCTTTTCATAATGCTACGTACCAGGGTTCAAATAGCATACCTTTTCACAATGCTACATACCAGGGTACAAAAAGCATACCTTTTCATAATGCTACATACCAGGGTTCAAAAAGCATACATTTTCTTAATGCTACATACCAGGGTTCAAATAGCATACATTTTCATAATGCTACATACCAGGGTTCAAATAGCATACCTTTTCATAATGCTACGTACCAGGGTTCAAATAGCATACCTTTTTATAATGCTACATAACAGGGTTCAAATAGCATACCTTTTCATAATGCTACGTACCAGGGTTCAAATAGCATACCTTTTCATAATGCTACATACCAGGGTACAAATAGCATACCTTTTCATAATGCTACATACCAGGGTTCAAATAGCATTTTCATAATGCTACATACCAGGGTTCAAGTAGCATACCTTTTCATAATGCTACATACCAGGGTTTAAATAGCATTTTCATAATGCTACATACCAGGGTTCAAATAGCATACCTTTTCATAATGTTACGTACCAGGGTTCAAATAGCATACCTTTTCACAATGTTACATACCAGGGTACAAAAAGCATACCTTTTTATAATGCTACATAACAGGGTTCAAATAGCATACCTTTTCATAATGCTACGTACCAGGGTTCAAATAGCATACGTTTTCATAATGTTACATACCAGGGTACAAATAGCATACCTTTTCATAATGCTACCTACCAGGGTTCAAATAGCATACCTTTTCATAATGCTACATACCAGGGTACAAATAGCATACCTTTTCATAATGCTACCTACCAGGGTTCAAATAGCATACCTTTTCATAATGCTACATACCAGGGTTCAAATAGCATACCTTTTCATAATGCTACATACCAGGGTTCAAATATAATTTTCATAATGCTACATACCAGGGTTCAAATAGCATACCTTTTCATAATGCTACATATCAGGGTTCAAATAGCATACCTTTTCATAATGCTACATACCAGGGTACAAAAAGCATACCTTTTCATAATGCTACATACCAGGGTTCAAATAGCATACCTTTTCATAATGCTACATACCAGGGTTCAAATATAATTTTCATAATGCTACATACCAGGGTTCAAATAGCATACCTTTTCATAATGCTACATACCAGGGTTCAAAAAGCATACATTTTCATAATGCTACATACCAGGTTTCAAATAGCATACCTTTTCATAATGCTACATACCAGGGTTCAAATAGCATACCTTTTCATAATGCTACATATAAGGGTTCAAATAGCATACCTTTTCATAATGCTACATACCAGGGTTCAAATAGCATACCTTTTCATAATGCTACATACCAGGGTTCAAAAAGCATACCTTTTCATAATGCTACATACCAGGGTTCAAATAGAATACATTTTCATAATGCTACATACCAGGGTTCAAATAGCATACCTTTTCATAATGCTACATACCAGGGTTCAAATAGCATTTTCATAATGCTACATACCAGGGTTCAAATAGCATACCTTTTCATAATGCTACGTACCAGGGTTCAAATAGCATACATTTTCATAATGCTACATACCAGGGTTCAAATAGCATTTTCATAATGCTACATACCAGGGTTCAAATAGCATACCTTTTCATAATGCTACGTACCAGGGTTCAAATAGCATACCTTTTCACAATGCTACATACCAGGGTACAAAAAGCATACCTTTTCATAATGATACATACCAGGGTTCAAATAGCATACCTTTTCATAATGCTACATACCAGGGTTCAAAAAGCATACATTTTCTTAATGCTACATACCAGGGTTCAAATAGCATACATTTTCATAATGCTACATACCAGGGTTCAAATAGCATACCTTTTCATAATGCTACGTACCAGGGTTCAAATAGCATACCTTTTTATAATGCTACATAACAGGGTTCAAATAGCATACATTTTCATAATGCTACATACCAGGGTTCAAATAGCATACCTTTTCATAATGCTACATACCAGGGTACAAATAGCATACCTTTTCATAATGCTACATACCAGGGTACAAATAGCAAACCTTTTCATAATGCTACCTACCAGGGTTCAAATAGCATACCTTTTCATAATGCTACATACCAGGGTTCAAATAGCATACCTTTTCATAATGCTACATACCAGGGTTCAAATATAATTTTCATAATGCTACATACCAGGGTTCAAATAGCATACCTTTTCATAATGCTACGTACCAGGGTACAAAAAGCATACCTTTTCATAATGATACATACCAGGGTTCAAATAGCATACCTTTTCATAATGCTACATACCAGGGTTCAAAAAGCATACATTTTCATAATGCTACATACCAGGGTTCAAATAGCATACCTTTTCATAATGCTACGTACCAGGGTTCAAATAGCATAACTTTTTATAATGCTACATAACAGGGTTCAAATAGCATACCTTTTCATAATGCTACATACCAGGGTTCAAATAGCATACCTTTTCATAATGCTACATACCAGGGTACAAATAGCATACCTTTTCATAATGCTACATACCAGGGTACAAATAGCAAACCTTTTCATAATGCTACCTACCAGGGTTCAAATAGCATACCTTTTCATAATGCTACATACCAGGGTTCAAATATAATTTTCATAATGCTACATACCAGGGTTCAAATAGCATACCTTTTCATAATGCTACGTACCAGGGTACAAAAAGCATACCTTTTCATAATGATACATACCAGGGTTCAAATAGCATACCTTTTCATAATGCTACATACCAGGGTTCAAAAAGCATACATTTTCTTAATGCTACATACCAGGGTTCAAATAGCATACCTTTTCATAATGCTACGTACCAGGGTTCAAATAGCATACCTTTTCCTAATGCTACATACCAGGTTTCAAATAGCATACCCTTTCATAATGCTACATATCAGGGTTCAAATAGCATACCTTTTCATAATGCTACATACCAGGGTTCAAATAGCATACCTTTTCATAATGCTACATACCAGGGTTCAAATAGCATTTTCATAATGCTACATACCAGGGTTCAAATAGCATACCTTTTCATAATGCTACGTACCAGGGTTCAAATAGCATACCTTTTCACAATGCTACATACCAGGGTACAAAAAGCATACCTTTTCATAATGCTACGTACCAGGGTTCAAATAGCATACCTTTTCATAATGCTACATACCAGGGTTCAAATAGCATACCTTTTCATAATGCTACATACCAGGGTTCAAATATAATTTTCATAATGCTACATACCAGGGTTCAAATAGCATACCTTTTCATAATGCTACATACCAGGGTTCAAATAGCATTTTCATAATGCTACATACCAGGGTTCAAATAGCATACCTTTTCATAATGCTACGTACCAGGGTTCAAATAGCATACCTTTTCACAATGCTACATACCAGGGTACAAAAAGCATACCTTTTCATAATGCTACGTACCAGGGTTCAAATAGCATACCTTTTCATAATGCTACATACCAGGGTTCAAATAGCATACCTTTTCATAATGCTACATACCAGGGTTCAAATATAATTTTCATAATGCTACATACCAGGGTTCAAGTAGCATACCTTTTCATAATTCTACATACCAGGGTTCAAAAAGCATACATTTTCATAATGCTACATACCAGGGTTCAAATAGCATACCTTTTCATAATGCTACGTACCAGGGTTCAAATAGCATACCTTTTCATAATGCTACATACCAGGGTACAAAAAGCATACCTTTTCATAATGCTACATACCAGGGTTCAAATAGCATACCTTTTCATAATGCTACATACCAGGGTTCAAATAGCATACCTTTTCATAATGCTACATATCAGGGTTCAAATAGCATACCTTTTCATAATGCTACATACCAGGGTACAAAAAGCATACCTTTTCATAATGCTACATACCAGGGTTCAAATAGCATACCTTTTCATAATGCTACATACCAGGGTTCAAATATAATTTTCATAATGCTACATACCAGGGTTCAAGTAGCATACCTTTTCATAATGCTACATACCAGGGTTCAAATAGCATACCTTTTCATAATGCTACATACCAGGGTTCAAAAAGCATACATTTTCATAATGCTACATACCAGGTTTCAAATAGCATACCTTTTCATAATGCTACATACCAGGGTTCAAATAGCATACCTTTTCATAATGCTACATATAAGGGTTCAAATAGCATACCTTTTCATAATGCTACATACCAGGGTTCAAATAGCATACCTTTTCATAATGCTACATACCAGGGTTCAAAAAGCATACCTTTTCATAATGCTACATACCAGGGTTCAAATAGAATACATTTTCATAATGCTACATACCAGGTTTCAAATAGCATACCTTTTCATAATGCTACATACCAGGGTACAAATAGCAAACCTTTTCATAATACTACATACCAGGGATCAAATAGCATACCTTTTCATAATGCTACATACCAGGGTTCAAATAGCATACCTTTTCATAATGCTACATACCAGGGTTCAAATAGCATTTTCATAATGCTACATACCAGGGTTCAAATAGCATACCTTTTCATAATGCTACGTACCAGGGTTCAAATAGCATACCTTTTCACAATGCTACATACCAGGGTACAAAAAGCATACCTTTTCATAATGCTACATATAAGGGTTCAAATAGCATACCTTTTCATAATGCTACATACCAGGGTTCAAATAGCATACCTTTTCATAATGCTACATACCAGGGTTCAAAAAGCATACCTTTTCATAATGCTACATACCAGGGTTCAAATAGAATACATTTTCATAATGCTACATACCAGGTTTCAAATAGCATACCTTTTCATAATGCTACATACCAGGGTACAAATAGCAAACCTTTTCATAATACTACATACCAGGGATCAAATAGCATACCTTTTCATAATGCTACATACCAGGGTTCAAATAGCATACCTTTTCATAATGCTACATACCAGGGTTCAAATAGCATTTTCATAATGCTACATACCAGGGTTCAAATAGCATACCTTTTCATAATGCTACGTACCAGGGTTCAAATAGCATACCTTTTCACAATGCTACATACCAGGGTACAAAAAGCATACCTTTTCATAATGATACATACCAGGGTTCAAATAGCATACCTTTTCATAATGATACATACCAGGGTTCAAATAGCATACATTTTCATAATGCTACATACCAGGGTTCAAATAGCATTTTCATAATGCAACATACCAGGGTTCAAGTAGCATACCTTTTCATAATTCTACATACCAGGGTTCAAATAGCATTTTCATAATGCTACATACCAGGGTTCAAATAGCATACCTTTTCATAATGCTACGTACCAGGGTTCAAATAGCATACCTTTTCACAATGCTACATACCAGGGTACAAAAAGCATACCTTTTCATAATGATACATACCAGGGTTCAAATAGCATACCTTTTCATAATGCTACATACCAGGGTTCAAAAAGCATACATTTTCTTAATGCTACATACCAGGGTTCAAATAGCATACATTTTCATAATGCTACATACCAGGGTTCAAATAGCATACCTTTTCATAATGCTACGTACCAGGGTTCAAATAGCATACCTTTTTATAATGCTACATAACAGGGTTCAAATAGCATACCTTTTCATAATGCTACATACCAGGGTACAAATAGCATACCTTTCATAATGCTACATACCAGGGTACAAATAGCAAACCTTTTCATAATGCTACCTACCAGGGTTCAAATAGCATACCTTTTCATAATGCTACATACCAGGGTTCAAATAGCATACCTTTTCATAATGCTACATACCAGGGTTCAATATAATTTCATAATGCTACATACCAGGGTTCAAATAGCATACCTTTTCATAATGCTACGTACCAGGGTACAAAAGCATACCTTTTCACAATGATACATACCAGGGTTCAAATAGCATACCTTTTCATAATGCTACATACCAGGGTTCAAAAAGCATACATTTTCATAATGCTACATACCAGGGTTCAAATAGCATACCTTTTCATAATGCTACGTACCAGGGTTCAAATAGCATACCTTTTATAATGCTACATAACAGGGTTCAAATAGCATACCTTTTCATAATGCTACATACCAGGGTTCAAATAGCATACCTTTTCATAATGCTACATACCAGGGTACAAATAGCATACCTTTTCATAATGCTACATACCAGGGTACAAATAGCAAACCTTTTCATAATGCTACCTACCAGGGTTCAAATAGCATACCTTTTCATAATGCTACATACCAGGGTTCAAATATAATTTTCATAATGCTACATACCAGGGTTCAAATAGCATACCTTTTCATAATGCTACGTACCAGGGTACAAAAAGCATACCTTTTCATAATGATACATACCAGGGTTTCAAATAGCATACCTTTTCATAATGCTACATACCAGGGTTCAAAAAGCATACATTTTCTTAATGCTACATACCAGGGTTCAAATAGCATACCTTTTCATAATGCTACGTACCAGGGTTCAAATAGCATACCTTTTCCTAATGCTACATACCAGGTTTCAATAGCATACCTTTTCATAATGCTACATATCAGGGTTCAAAATAGCATACCTTTTCATAATGCTACATTACCAAGGGGTTCAAAATAGCATACCTTTCATATGCTAACATACCAGGGTTCAAAATAGCATTTTCATAATGCTACATACCAGGGTTCAAAATAGCATACCTTTTCATAATACTAACGTACCAGGGTTCAAATAGCAATATCTTTTCACAATGCTACATACCAGGGTACAAAAAGCATACCATTTTCATAATGACTGAAAAAACAGTAACCAGGGTTCAAATAGCATACCTTTTCACAATGCTACATACCGGGTTTAAAATAGCTACCTTTTCATAATGCTAATACCAGGGTACAAGTAGAATACCTTTTCATAATGCTAATACCAGGGTACAAATAGCATACCTTTTGCATAATGCTACATACGCAGGGTTACAAAATAGCATAGCCTTTTCATAATGCTACATACCAGGGTTCAATATCACATACCTTTTCATAATGCTAGCAGTACCAGGGTTCAAAGTAGCTAGCCTTTTCATAATGCTACATAACGCAGGGTTGCAAAGTAGCATACCTTTTGCATAATGGCTACATACGCAGGGTTCAAAATAGCATACATTTTCATAATGGCTACATACCAGGTTCAAAATAGGCATACATTTTGCAATAATGCTACATACCTCAGCGCTTCAAATAGCATAACCTTTTCATGAATGGCTACATATCAAGGGTTCAAGTAGCATACCTTTTCATAATTCTACATACCAGGGTTCAAATAGCATTTTCATAATGCTACATACCAGGGTTCAAATAGCATACCTTTTCATAATGATACATACCAGGGTTCAAATAGCATACCTTTTCATAATGCTACATACCAGGGTACAAAAAGCATACATTTTCATAATGCTACATACCAGGGTTCAAATAGCATACCTTTTTCATAATGCTACGTACCAGGGTTCAAATAGCATACCTTTTTATAATGCTACATAACAGGGTTCAAATAGCATACCTTTTCATAATGATACATACCAGGGTTCAAATAGCATACCTTTTCATAATGCTACATACCAGGGTTCAAAAAGCATACATTTTCATAATGCTACATACCAGGGTTCAAATAGCATACCTTTTCATAATGCTACGTACCAGGGTTCAAATAGCATACCTTTTTATAATGCTACATAACAGGGTTCAAATAGCATACCTTTTCATAATGCTACATACCAGGGTTCAAATAGCATACCTTTTCATAATGCTACATACCAGGGTACAAATAGCATACCTTTTCATAATGCTACATACCAGGGTACAAATAGCAAACCTTTTCATAATGCTACCTACCAGGGTTCAAATAGCATACCTTTTCATAATGCTACATACCAGGGTTCAAATATAATTTTCATAATGCTACATACCAGGGTTCAAATAGCATACCTTTTCATAATGCTACGTACCAGGGTACAAAAAGCATACCTTTTCATAATGATACATACCAGGGTTCAAATAGCATACCTTTTCATAATGCTACATACCAGGGTTCAAAAAGCATACATTTTCTTAATGCTACATACCAGGGTACAAATAGCATACCTTTTCATAATGCTACGTACCAGGGTTCAAATAGCATACCTTTTCCTAATGCTACATACCAGGTTTCAAATAGCATACCTTTTCATAATGCTACATATCAGGGTTCAAATAGCATACCTTTTCATAATGCTACATACCAGGGTTCAAATAGCATACCTTTTCATAATGCTACATACCAGGGTTCAAATAGCATTTTCATAATGCTACATACCAGGGTTCAAATAGCATACCTTTTCATAATGCTACGTACCAGGGTTCAAATAGCATACCTTTTCACAATGCTACATACCAGGGTACAAAAAGCATACCTTTTCATAATGCTACGTACCAGGGTTCAAATAGCATACCTTTTCATAATGCTACATACCAGGGTTCAAGTAGCATACCTTTTCATAATTCTACATACCAGGGTTCAAAAAGCATACATTTTCATAATGCTACATACCAGGGTTCAAATAGCATACCTTTTCATAATGCTACATACCAGGGTACAAAAAGCATACCTTTTCATAATGCTACATACCAGGGTTCAAATAGCATACCTTTTCATAATGCTACATACCAGGGTTCAAATAGCATACCTTTTCATAATGCTACATACCAGGGTTCAAATAGCATTTTCATAATGCTACATACCAGGGTACAAGTAGCATACCTTTTCATAATGCTTCATACCAGGGTTCAAATAGCATACATTTCATAATGCTACATACCAGGGTTCAAATAGCATTTTCATAATGCTACATACCATGGTTCAAATAGCATTTTCATAATGCTACGTACCAGGGTTCAAATAGCATACCTTTTCATAATGCTACATACCAGGGTTCAAAAAGCATACATTTTCCTAATGCTACATACCTGTGTTCAAATAGCATACCTTTTCATAATGCTACGTACCAGGGTTCAAATAGCATACATTTTCATAATGCTACATACCAAGTTTCAAATAGCATACCTTTTCATAATGCTACATACCAGGGTTCAAATAGCATACCTTTTCATAATGCTACATACCAGGGTACAAATAGCAAACCTTTTCATAATGCTACATACCAGGGTTCAAATAGCATACCTTTTCATAATGCTACATACCAGGGTTCAAATAGCATTTTCATAATGCTACATACCAGGGTACAAGTAGCATACCTTTTCATAATGCTTCATACCAGGGTTCAAATAGCATACCTTTTCATAATGCTACATACCAGGGTTCAAATAGCATTTTCATAATGCTACATACCATGGTTCAAATAGCATTTTCATAATGCTACGTACCAGGGTTCAAATTGCATACCTTTTCATAATGCTACATACCAGGGTAAAAAAGCATACCTTTTCATAATGCTACGTACCAGGGTTCAAATAGCATACATTTTCATAATGCTACATACCAAGTTTCAAATAGCATACCTTTTCATAATGCTACATACCAGGGTTCAAATAGCATACCTTTTCATAATGCTACATACCAGGGTACAAATAGCAAACCTTTTCATAATGCTACATACCAGGGTTCAAATAGCATACCTTTTCATAATGCTACATACCAGGGTACAAATAGCATACCTTTTCATAATGCTACATACCAGGGTTCAAATAGCATTTTCATAATGCTACATACCAGGGTACAAGTAGCATACCTTTTCATAATGCTTCATACCAGGGTTCAAATAGCATACCTTTTCATAATGCTACATACCAGGGTTCAAATAGCATTTTCATAATGCTACATACCAGGGTTCAAATTGCATACCTTTTCATAATGCTACATACCAGGGTTCAAAAAGCATACATTTTCCTAATGCTACATACCAGGGTAAAAAAAGCATACATTTTCATAATGCTACATGCCAGGGTTCAAATAGCATACATTTTCATAATGCTACGTACCAGGGTTCAAATAGCATACCTTTTCATAATGCTACATACCAGGGTTCAAATAGCATACCTTTTCATAATGCTACATACCAGGGTACAAATAGCATACCTTTTCATAATGCTACATACCATTTTTCAAATAGCATACCTTTTCATATTGCTACATACCAGGGTACAAATAGCAAAACTTTTCATAATGCTACATACCAGGGTTCAAATAGCATACCTTTTCATAATGCTACATACCAGGGTTCAAATATAATTTTCATAATGCTACATACCAGGGTTCAAGTAGCATACCTTTTCATAATGCTACACACCAGGGTTCAAAAAGCATACATTTTCCTAATGCTACATACCAGGGTTCAAATAGCATACCTTTTCATAATGCTACATACCAGGGTTCAAAAAGCATACATTTTCATAATGCTACATACCAGGGTTCAAGTAGCATACCTTTTCATAATGCTACATACCAGGGTTCAAATAGCATACCTTTTCATAATGCTACATACCAGGGTTCAAATAGCATTTTCATAATGCTACATACCAGGGTTCAAATAGCATACCTTTTCATAATGCTACGTACCAGGGTTCAAATAGCATACCTTTTCACAATGCTACATACCAGGGTACAAAAAGCATACCTTTTCATAATGCTAAATACCAGGGTTCAAATAGCATACCTTTTCATTATGCTACATACCAGGGTTCAAAAAGCATACCTTTTCCTAATGCTACATACCAGGGTAAAAAAAGCATACATTTTCATAATGCTACATACCAGGGTTCAAATAGCATACCTTTTCATAATGCTACGTACCAGGGTTCAAATAGCATACCTTTTCATAATGCTACATACCAGGGTTCAAATAGCATACCTTTTCATAATGCTACGTACCAGGGTTGAAATAGCATACCTTTTCATAATGCTACATACCAGGGTTCAAATAGCATACCTTTTCATAATGCTACATACCAGGGTTCAAATTTATTTTCATAATGCTACATACCAGGGCTCAAATAGCATTTTCATAATGCTACATACCAGGGTTCAAATAGCATACCTTTTCATAATGCTACGTACCAGGGTTCAAATAGCATACCTTTTCATAATGCTACATACCAGGGTTCAAAAAGCATACATTTTCCTAATGCTACATACCAGGGTAAAAAAAGCATACATTTTCATAATGCTACATACCAGGGTTCAAATAGCATACCTTTTCATAATGCTACGTACCAGGGTTCAAATAGCATACCTTTTCATAATGCTACATACCAGGGTTCAAAAAACATACATTTTCCTAATGCTACATACCAGGGTAAAAAAAGCATACCTTTTCATAATGCTACATACCAGGGTTCAAATAGCATACCTTTTCATAATGCTACGTACCAGGGTTCAAATAGCATACCTTTTCATAATGATACATACCAGGGTACAAATAGCATACCTTTTCATAATGCTACATACCAGGGTTCAAATAGCATACCTTTTCATAATGCTACGTACCAGGGTTCAAATAGCATACCTTTTCATAATGCTACATACCAGGGTTCAAATAGCATACCTTTTCATAATGCTACATACCAGGGTTCAAATATAATTTTCATAATGCTACATACCAGGGTTCAAGTAGCATACCTTTTCATAATTCTACATACCAGGGTTCAAAAAGCATACATTTTCATAATGCTACATACCAGGGTTCAAATAGCATACCTTTTCATAATGCTACGTACCAGGGTTCAAATAGCATACCTTTTCATAATGCTACATACCAGGGTACAAAAAGCATACCTTTTCATAATGCTACATACCAGGGTTCAAATAGCATACATTTTCATAATGCTACATACCATGGTTCAAAAAGCATACCTTTTCATAATGCTACATACCTGGGTTCAAATAGCATATGTTTTCATAATGCTACATATCAGTGTTCAAATAGCATACATTTTCATAACGATACAGCCATGGGTTCAAATAGGATACCTTTTCTTTTAAATACTTTCAGCATTCCGTTGACCCTAGCTGGAGACCCAGGCGGACAGAGTTTGTAGTTTCCCTTTTGGGACCATTCCACTTGTTCCACTACACCAGGCCAAGCTCATTCAGGCTCAGCTGAAATATTTTAAATGAAAACAAGCACTATTTGAACCCAGGTATGTCTTTTGAACCTTTGATAAACACAGTCTTGTATTCATTTGAGCCTCCTGTCTGTCTTGTCAGAGAGGTGACCTGTTTATTGGGCTCAGATGAGTTCTGTGTCTGTGTTTTCAGAGTGGTGACCGACCTGTTTATTGGGCTCAGATGAGTTCTGTGTCTGTGTTTTCAGAGAGGTGACTGACCTGTTTATTGGGCTCAGATGAGTTCTGTGTCTGTGTTTTCAGAGAGGTGACCGACCGGTTCAATTGGGCTCAGATGAGTTCTGTGTCTGTGTTTTCAGAGTGGTGACTGACCTGTTTATTGGGCTCAGATGAGTTATGTGTCTGTGTTTTCAGAGAGGTGACTGACCTGTTTATTGGGCTCAGATGAGTTCTGTGTCTGTGTTTTCAGAGTGGTGACTGACCTGTTTATTGGGCTCAGATGAGTTCTGTGTCTGTGTTTTCAGAGTGGTGACTGACCTGTTTATTGGGCTCAGATGAGTTCTGTGTCTGTGTTTTCAGAGAGGTGACTGACCTGTTTATTGGGCTCAGATGAGTTCTGTCTGTGTTTTCAGAGAGGTGACTGACCTGTTTATTGGGCTCAGATGAGTTCTGTGTCTGTGTTTTCAGAGTGGTGACTGACCTGTTTATTGGGCTCAGATGAGTTCTGTGTCTGTGTTTTCAGAGAGGTGACTGACCTGTTTATTGGGGTCAGATTAGTTCTCTCTCTCTCTCTCTGTCTCTGTCTCTGTCTCTGTCTCTGTCTCTGTCTCTGTCTCTGTCTCTCTCTCTCTCTCTCTCTCTCTCTCTCTCTCTCTCTCTCTCTCTCTCTCTCTCTCTCTCTCTGGGTACTGACCTTGTGTTTTGCTGTGTCATTAAATGCAGAGCCTCGGTAATGGAAAATACCAAGTTGTTTACAAAGATGTCGACCATTGATATGACAAACACACACTGGCTGAGTTGAACAGTAACGTTTTGTCCTTGCCATAAAACAGACACCACCAATATTGTTCTTTCTCTCTCCAACTCTCTCTCTGTCTTTCTCTCTGTTTCCTCTCTCTCTTTCATAGGAAACGTAAAATTGCATTGCCAAAGCAAGTGAAATAGATAAAAAAAACTAAAGTGAAATAAACAATAAAAAATAAACAGTAAAAATTACACTCAAAAGTATAAAAGGAATAGACACATTTCAAACGTTATATTATGGCTACGTACAGTGTAATAAAGATGTGCAAATAGTTAAAGTTAAAGTGCCACACTGTGGAATTTTCACTGCAAAGAAATTGGATTTGTTTTGGAATCCTTTGTGGGTCTGTGTAATCTGAGGGAAATGTGTGTCTCTAATATGGTCATACATTTGGCAGGAGGTTAGGAAGTGCAGCTCAGTTTCCACCTCATTTTGTGGGCAGTGTTGCACATAGTCTGCCTTCTCTTGAGAGCCAGGTCTGCCTTTGGATGTCTTTCTCAATCAATAGCAAGGCTATGCTCACTGAGTCTGTACATAGTCAAAGGCAGACCACTTCCTTTTTAGGTGGTTGTAGAATTTGTCGTTTCTATTCTGGATTTTGATAATTAACGGGTATCGGCTTAATTTTGCTCTGCATGCATTATTTGGTGTTTTACGTTGTACACCAATGATGTTTTTGCAGAATTCTGCATGCAGAGTCTCAATTTGGTGTTTGTCCCATATTGTGAATTCTTCGTTGCTAAGAATTCACAATATGGTTTCTATAACTGATTCAAGTATTTTTAGCCAGCGTAGAAGGCCCTTCTTGCCTTATCTCTCAGATCATTTACAACTTTGTGGAAGTTACCTGTGGTGCTGATGTTTAGGCCAAGATAGGTATAGTGTGTGGTCTAGGGCAACGGTGTCTAGATGGAATTTGTATTTGTGGTCCTGGCAACTGGACCTTTTTTGGAACCCCAATATTTTTCTTACTGAGATGTACTGTCAGAGCCCAGGTCTGACAGAATCTGTGCAGAATCTAGGTGTTTCTGTAAGCCCTCCTTGGTTGGGGACAGAAGCACCAGATCATCAGCAAACAGTAGACATTTTACTTCAGATTCTAGTAGGGTGAGGCCGGGTGCTGTAGACTGTTCTAGTGTCCTCAAGCTGCATCCCTGTCTCACCCCACGGCCCTGTCTCACCCCACGGCCCTGTCTCACCCCACGGCCCTGTCTCACCCCACGGCCCTGTCTCACCCACGGCCCTGTCTCACCCCACGGCCCTGTCTCACCCCACGGCTGTTGTTTGTCAATTATGGTGAGCAGGGTGAATACGTGGTCTGTTGTATGGTCATTTGGTAAAAATCCAATTTGACATTTGTTCAGTACGTTGTTTTTATTGAGGAAATGTACACGTCTGCTGTTAATGATAATGCAGAGGATTTTCCCAAGGTTGCTGTTGACGCATATCCCACGGTAGTTATTGGGGTCAAATTTTTATCCACTTTTGTGAATTGGGGTGATCAGTCCTTGGTTCCAAATATTGGGGAAGATGCCAGAGCTAAGGATGACGTTAAAGAGTTTAAGTTTAGCCAATTGGAATTTGGTGTCTGTATATTTTATCATTTCATTTAGGATGCCATCAACACCACAGGCCTTTTTGGGTTGGAGGCTTTGTATTTGGAGAATCCTGTGGGTTCTGGTCTTTAATAGCTGATTCTAAGATTTGTAAATGATCATGTATCTGTTTTTGCTGTTTGTTCTTTGTTAAAGAGCCAAAAAGATTGGAGAAGCATCTCCGTTTTGGATAGATGACTCTTCACGTTGTTGTTTGTTTAGTGTGTTCGAATTTCCCAGAAAGGGTTAGAGTCTATGGGTTCTTCAATTACATTGAGCTGATTTCTGACGTGCTGTTCCTTCTTTTTCCGTAGTGTATTTCTGTGTTGTTTTGGTGAATCACCATAGTGAAGGTGTAGACTCAGGTTTTCTGGGTCTCTAGGTTTTTGGTTGGATAGGTTTCTACATTTCTTTCTTAGGGTTTTGCATTCTTCCTCAAAACCATTTGTCATTGTTTTTAGATTTGATTGGGAAGCTGAAAGGTCAAATATACTGTTTAGGTTTTCTACTGCCAAGTTTACACCTTCTCTATTACAGTGAAATGTTTTCTCCAGGAAGTTGTCTAAAAGGGATTGAATTGTTTTTTGTGGGTTTCCACTTTCCTTCCGTCTATAGCATTTCTTAATATTGTGTAGTCCCTTTGGCTTCATGCTTCATGATTTAGTATTGCTCTGTTCAAGTACTGTATACTCTGATTTTGTTGTGATCTGATAGGTGCATCAGTGGACTGACTGTGAACGCTCTGAGAGACTGGGTTGAGGTCTCGCTCTCTCGCACTCTCTCATGTGCTCTCTCTCTCATGCGCTCGCACTCTCTCTGTCTCTGTCTCTGTCTCTGTCTCTCTGTCTCTCTCTCTGTCTCTCTCTCGCTCGCTCTGTCTCTCTCTCTCTCTCTCTCTCTCTCTCTCTCTCTCTCTCTCTCTCTCTCTCTCTCTCTGTCTCTGTCTCTCTCGCTCTCTCTCTCTCGCGCTCTCTCGCTCTCGCTCTCTCTCTCTCTCTCTCTGTCTCTGTCTCTCTCTCTCTCACTCTCTCTCTCTCGCGCTCTCTCGCTCTCGCTCTCTCTCTCTCTCACTCTCTCTCACTCTCTCTCTCTCTCTCGCTACCAAAGGAACCACTTTGCCATCTAGCATTCTGGTCATTTAAAAAAATAATAATGCCTCACCTATTTGTCTGCTGTTGGTGTTTTGTATTGCATTAATATGTTGCTAATAAAGCAGAGGGTCACGGAATGTGTCGTCATTCAGAGGAAAGGAATACTCATCTGCTGTACATCTACAGATGAATACAGTGAAGGCTACATGTTTTCTTATCAAATTAGGCGCACTTGATAATAGTTTATGCTATGCATGGTACGTACAAAGGAATGGATTACTACATGCACAAAGGTGAGACAGTGGTTTTATATGTGATAGTTGGCTCTAAATAAATAGCTGGAGGGATGAATTATAGTTGTCTTTCTTTATCAATTTATTAAAGATTCCTTTTTTTTGTTGTTGCCGTATATACGGGATAGGCATGGTACACATCGTCCAACAAAATGCTTACTTGCAGGTTCCCTCTGCACAATGCAACAATAACAACTAATAAAAGATAAGAATACGAGCATAAAATAAATGGTTCAATAGAATAGAATCGACATTTTAGTGTAACCGATGTGAAATGGCTAGCTAGTTAGCGGTGGTGCGCGCTAATAGCGTTTCAATCGGTGACGTCACTCGCTTTGAGAACTTTAAGTAGTGGTTCCCCTTGCTCTGCAAGGGCTGCGGCTTTTGTGGAGCGATGGGTAACGATGCTTCGTGGGTGACTGTTGTTGATGTGTGCAGAGGGTCCCTGGTTCGCGTCGGGGCGAGGGGACGGACTAAATTTAAAACTGTTACATTAGCATCAGTATAATACAGGAAGGCACAATTTATAGTCCAGTATTTACACATGTTTTGGGGAAGGGGGGGCAGTATAAACTGAGCAGTATAATAAGTCTGGTAGCAGCAGGTGTGTTTGTGTGTGTGTGTGTGTGTGTGTGTGTGTGTGTGTGTGTGTGTGTGTGTGTGTGTGTGTGTGTGTGTGTGTGTGTGTGTGTGTGTGTGTGTGTGTGTGTGTGTGTGTGTGTGTGTGCGTGTGTGCGTGTCTGTGTCTGTGTGTGTCTGTGTGTGTGTGTAGCATGAATGTACGTGTGTGAGTATGTCTGTGTGAGTGATTGAGTGCATGTGTACTAAGATGCAGAGAATCAGAGCAGGTGGTCAGTCCAGTTCAAGTGCTCTACAGGCTGATGGTTTGTAGATGGAAACTGTCTTTTTAGCCTGTTGGTATCAGACCTCTTGCTCCAAAACCGTACTAAGATGCAGAGAATCAGAGCAGGTGGTCAGTCCAGTTCAAGTGCTCTACAGGCTGATGGTTTGTAGATGGAAACTGTCTTTTTAGCCTGTTGGTATCAGACCTCATGCTCCAAAACCGTACTAAGATGCAGAGAATCAGAGCAGGTGGTCAGTCCAGTTCAAGTGTTCAGCAGTCTGATGGCTTGTAGATACCAACAGGCTCAGAGACAGTTTCTATCAGACCTCATACTCCAAAAGCGTCTGCCCGACAGTAAAGGAGAGAACTGCTCGTGGGGTCATTGATGATGCTGCAGGCCTTCCTCAAGCACCGTTTCGAGTAGATGATTTGGAGCACGGTTCCAGTCATGTACTGGGCCGTCTTCACCACCCGCTGGACTGCCTTGCCGGGCCGTGATTCAACCAGTCAGGACGCTCTCGATGGTGCCGTAGTATTTGGAGAGGACCTGGTGCGGCAAGCTGAATTTCTTCAGTCGCCTTAGGAAGTAAAGATGCTGTTACGCCCTCTTGATAAGAGTGGTGGGGTTGTTGGTCGGTGATGTTGACGTCAAGAAACTTAAAACTGCTGACTCTACTACAGTCCCATTGATGTGAATCAGGACATTTACCCTCCTCTGCTTCCTGAAGTCAACAATCAACTCCTTTGTTTTGATCACGTTAAGGAGGGGGGGGGGGGGGGTTGTTGTCATGACACCACAATGCCAGTACACTTATCTCCTCCCTATAAGCTGACTCGTTGTTGTTGGTTATCAGGCCTACAACTGGGGTGTCATCAGCAAACGTAATGATGGTGTTGGAGTCGTGCCTGGCCGTGCAGTCATGAGTGAACAGCGAGTACAGGATGAGGCTGAGGGGCCCCCGTGTTGAGGATTAGCTTGGCGGTTGTGTTGTTGCCTACCCTTACCACCTGGGGGCGGCCCATCAGGAAGTCCAGGATCCAGCTGCAGAGTGAGTTGTTTAGTCCCAGGGTCCTTAGCTTAGTGTTGAGCTTTGAGGGCACTATGGTGTTGAACGCTGAGCTGTAGTCAATGAATAGCATTCTCACATAGATGTTCCTTTTGTCCATGTGTGAAAGGGCAGTGTGGAGTGCAATAGAGATTGCATCATCTGGATCTATTTGGGCAGAATGCAAATTGGAGTGGGTCTAGGGTTTATGGGATAATGGTGTTGATGTGAGCCATGACCATCCTTTCAAAGCATTTCATGGCTACAGACGTGAGTGCTATGGGTCTGTAGTCATTTAGGCAGGTTAACTTAGTGTTCTTGGGCACAGGGACTATGGTGGTCTGCTTGAAACATGTTGGTATTACAGACTCAGACAAGGAGAGGTTGACAATGTCAGTGAAGACACTTGCCAGTTGGTCAGCGTATGCTCGGAGTACACGTCCTGGTAATCCGTCTGGCGCAGCGGCCTTGTGAATGTTGACCTGTTGGAAGGTCTTACTCACATCGGCTGTGGAGAGCATGCATGCTCTCATGCATGTTTCAGTGTTATTTGCCTCGAATCGAGCAAATAAGTTATTTAGCTCATCTGGTAGGTTCGTGTCACTGGGCAGCTCTCGGCTGTGCTTCCCTTCGTAGTCTATAATAGTTTGCCAGCCCTGCCACATCCGACGAGCGTCAGAGCCGGTGTAGTACGTTTCGATCTTAGTCCTGTATTGATGCTTTGCCTGTTTGATGGTTCGTCTGAGGGCATAGCGTTATTTCTTATAAGCTTCCGGGTTAGAGTCGCGCTTCTTGAAAGCGGCAGCTTTTAGCTCAGTGCGAATGTTGCCTGTAATCCATGGGTTCTGGGTGGGTATGTACGTAAAGTCACCTTGGGGATGACGTCCTCAATGAACTTACTGAGAAAGCCAGTGACTGATGTGGTGTACTCCTCAATGCCATCGGAAGAATCCCGGAACATGTTCCAGTCTGTGCTAGCAAAACAGCCCTGTAGTTTAGCATCTGCTTCATCTGACCACTGTTTTATAGACTGAGTCACTGGTGCTTCCTGCTGAAATTTTAGCTTGTAAGCAGGAATCAGGAGGATAGAATTGTGGTCAGATTTGCCAAATGGAGGGCGAGGGAGAGCTTTGTACACATGTCTGTGTGTGAAGTAAAGGTGGTCTAGATTTCTCCCCCCGCTGGTTGCACATTTAACATGCTGATAGAAATTAGGTAAAACTGTTTATGTTTCCCTGCATTAAAGTGCCCGGCCACTAGGAGTGCCGCCTATGGATGAGCGTTTTTCTGTTTGCTTATGGCGGTATACAGCTCATTGAGCGCGGTAGTAGTGCCAGCATCGGTCTGTGGTGGTATGTAGGCATCTACAAAAAATACATAAGAAAACTCTCTCGTTAGATAGTGTGGTCTACAGCTTATCATGAGATACTCTACCACAGACAAACAAAACCTTGACACTTCCTTAGATATCGTGCACCAGCTGTTGTTCACATCAATGCATAGGCCCCCGCCCCGTGGCTTACTGCTGTTCTGTCCTGCCGATTGAGTTTATAACCCACCAGCTGTATGTTCATACCCAAGAAGACTTGAGGCTGTAATTGTTGCCAAAAGGTGCTTCTGACAAAGTATTAAGTAAAGGGTCTGAATACTTATAAAAATGTAATATTTCAGTTCATTATTTTTTATACATTTCCAAAAATGTTTTTGCTTTGTCATTATGGGGTATTGTGTGTAGATTGATGAGAAAAAAATGATTTAATACATTTTAGAATAAGGCTGTAATGTAACAAAACGTGGAAAATGTCAAGGGGTCTGAATACTTTCCGAACGCATTGTAGGTGTTCCTCTTGTTCAGATGTGTTACTGCCGTGTGAACAGCTATAGAATTATCACCTTCCGTGGAGCTGTTGGAACGGTAGGCAAAGTGGAGTGGGTCCAGTGTGCCTGGCATGCTGGCCTTGATGTGGGCCATGACCAGCCTCTGGAATCACTTCATGATGACTGAGGTGAGTGCGACGGGGAGATAGTTAGTTATTTGGCCATGTCACCTTGTTTTTCTTGGGCACTGGGACGATGGTGGTCTCTTTTAAAGCAGGTGGGGACTACAGCCTGGGAGAGGGACAGGTAGAAGATGTCTGAGAGGATGGCCGCCATCTGGTCAGCACACACATCTGGGCTGGCGGCTTTGTGGGTATTCACTCTTTTGAGAGTTTTTCTTCACGTTCCTTTCGGGGAGAGTGAAAGCACCTGGTCATCCGGAGCAGCAAGAGTCCTCCTGGATGACTTGGTATTGTCTGCCTCGTAGCAAACATAAAATGAGTTAAACTCATAGACTGTGATAAACTCAATCTCTGAATGTGCGGGGACATCCTCTCCGGATGAATTTAATTGGTCGGCTAACAATAGGTGATAGATCAATTCCGTCATATCAGTTCAATCCAAGTGGTCAGGGGAGCGTAGGTTTGTGTCTTAACTCAGAGACATCAGTGAGGCTCTAAACAGATGTTCTGGTTATGGTCTCTGTTTCTCTGCAGGCAATAAAGTGGACCAGATATATACAAAACCAAGGTCAGACAGATTACACACCAATGCACCAAGGTGACACCAAGATCAGACAGATTACACACCAATCGGATTCTAATAGTGGACTTCTCTTCTGATGCAGTAGTTCTATGTCCATCGTGTAATTTGGATTATTTACCTTTTTTAGAAGGCTTGAGTCCACTTTAGATTGTGAGACGAACAATGCAATCATATATATAGTAATGAGTAATAATATAATAATCACATAATGATCATACACAAATAAAACATGTATAAACTAGTAATTAGGTCAAATAAAATGTTCTCCTTGATCTGTATAATCACTATCTATACTTTGTGCCACAAAATGTCCAGTTTCATATCCTACTGTATAATGTTTTCGGTCCATTGCCGGTTGCATGCAACCCTCACAACATGAGGTTCCTTCCCCGGGAATACTCTTAGTCATGACAACACCGACAGAATGCTGTGCGTGTGCCTCGCATGTAGGCCGGGACAGAACATGCTGTGGAACTTCAAATATGCTGGAGGCACCAGAAGTATTTTAACCATGCGGTTTATTTAGCATCACAGCAATATAATATACTGCCTTGCTTTTGATCTCTCCAGGCCACCATAGGTTATAGCTGTTTTGCTATCCAGTGTAGACCTACTTCATTGTATTACTGTTCTGGATGTGAGGCTCCATGCTCTTGAAAGTGCTGTTCCTGGTTAGAGGGTGATATAACTCTGCATGCCCTCAATTTTAAAAGTGTGTCGAATAAATCGTATAGTTAGCATGCTGCTGTCAACGGGAGGCTGTGAATACATGATGGTGTACATGTTTGAGGTGTCTGAGGAAGTCTCCGGCTTCAGCAGGTGTCTGTTCAATGCTTTTGGGTGATCTCTGTTACTCCAAGCAAGAATAAGGATCTCATTTTAACTCAACACACCAATGGAATTTTGCACATTTTGAGCAATGACATGTGTCTTTACCCCAGAAGCTGATAATATTGCAGTCCATAACATACATCAACCCCTAGTTAAATAAAGATTAAATAATAATACATGTAATAGAAGCGGTTTTGAGAGCCATGTTTGTGTGATGATTAACTTTGTCTTAGCCCTTTCTGTGAGCCATGTTTGTGTGAGGATTAACTTTGTCTTAGCCCTTTCTGTGAGCCATGTTTGTGTGAGGATTAACTTTGTCTTAGCCCTTTCTGTGAGCCATGTTTGTGTGAGGATTAACTTTGTCTTAGCCTTCTCTGTGAGCCATGTTTGTGTGAGGATTAACTTTGTCTTAGCCCTTTCTGTGAGCCATGTTTGTGTGAGGATTAACTTTGTTTTAGCCCTTTCTGTGAGCCATGTTTGTGTGAGGATTAACTTTGTTTTAGCCCTTTCTGTGAGCCATGTTTGTGTGAGGATTAACTTTGTCTTAGCCCTTTCTGTGAGCCATGTTTGTGTGAGGATTAACTTTGTGTTAGCCCTTTCTGTGAGCCATGTTTGTGTGAGGATTAACTTTGTTTTAGCCCTTTCTGTGAGCCATGTTTGTGTGAGGATTAACTTTGTCTTAGCCCTTTCTGTGAGCCATGTTTGTGTGAGGATTAACTTTGTCTTAGCCCTTTCTGTGAGCCATGTTTGTGTGAGGATTAACTTTGTCTTAGCCTTCTCTGTGAGCCATGTTTGTGTGAGGATTAACTTTGTCTTAGCCCTTTCTGTGAGCCATGTTTGTGTGAGGACTAACTTTGTCTTAGCCCTTTCTATTTTTTAATTTTTTATTTAACATTTATTTAGCTAGACATGTGTTTCTTACAGTAAGGACCATGCTACCAAACAGAGATGTTTTAACTCCCAACTTAAACGTTGTGGTTTGTGACAGGAATATGGACTCAGTGAAATATATTCTGCCACTTTCTATCCCTGTTCAACATACAGTGCATTCTGAAAGTATTCAGACCCTTTGACTTTTTC
The DNA here is from genome assembly GCF_016432855.1 of Salvelinus namaycush. NCBI lineage: Eukaryota > Metazoa > Chordata > Actinopteri > Salmoniformes > Salmonidae > Salvelinus > Salvelinus namaycush. Next base: position 53,849,636 of record NC_052326.1, on the reverse strand, counting down.
CACATTTTGTTACAATACAGCCTTATTCTAAAATGGATTAAATAAAACATTTTCATAAGCATTCTGCACACAATACCCCATAATGACAAATTGAAAACAGGATTTTATAAATATTTGCATATTTATAAAAAACAACAAACAGAAACACCTTATTTACATAAGTATTCAAACGCTTTGCTGTGACACGTGAAATTGAGCTCAGGTGCATCCTGTTTCCATTGATCATCCTTGAGCTGTTTCTACAACTCTATTGGAGTCCACCTGTGGTCAATTAAATTGATTGGACATGATTTGGAAAGGCACACAGCTGTCTATATAATGTCACACAGTTGACAGTGCAAGTCAGAGCAAAAACAAAGCCATGAGGTCAAAGGAATTGTCCATAGAGCTCCGAGATAGGATTGTGTCGAGGCACAGATCTTGGGAAGGGTACCAATTTTTGGGGGGCAGTATTGACGAAAGTGGCCTCAATCATTTTAAATGGAATAAGTTTGGAACCACCAAGACTCTTCCTAGAGCTGGCCACCCGGACAAATGGAGCAATTGGGGGATTTAGGCCTTGGTCAGGGAGGTGACCAAGAACCTGATGGTCACTTTGACAGAGCTCTAGAGTTCCGCTGTGGAGATGGGAGAACCTTCCAGAAGGACAACCATCTCTGCAGCACTCCACCAATCAGGCCTTTATGGTAGAGTGGCCAGACGTAAGCCACTCCTCAGTAAAAGGCACATGACACATGACAGCCTGCCAAAAGGGACTGGGAGACAAGTCAGGATCGAGATAAAGATGAATGGAGTGAATTTCAGAGAGATCCTTGATGAAAACCTGCTCCAGAGTGCTCAGGACCTCAGACTGGGGCGAAGGTTCACCTTCCAACAGAACAATTACCATAAGCACACAGCCAAGACAATGCAGGAGTGGCCTCCGGACAAGTCTCTGAATGTCCTTGAGTGGCCCAGCCAAATAGCTGTGTAGCGACACTTCCCATCCAACCTGACAGCGCTTGAGAGAATCTGCAGAGAATAATGGGAGAAACTGCCCAAATACAGGTGTGCCTAGCTTATAGCGTCATACCCAAGAAGACTCGAGGCTGTAATCGCTGCCAAAGGTGCTTCAACAAGGTACTGAGTAAAGGGTCTGAATACTTATGTAAATGTGATATTTCAGTTTTTTATTTTTAATACATTTTCAAAAATGTCAAAGAAGCTGTTTTTGCTTTGCCATTATGGGTTATTGTGTGTAGATGTGATGAGGAGAATAAAAACAATTTCATCATTTTTAGAATAAGGCTGTAACGTAGCAGAATGAGGAAAAAGTCAAGGGGTCTGAATATTTGCCGAATGCATTGAATAACTGTGTGCAAAGGCCTTCCCACTGGACACACACTGGTTGAATCAACATTGACGTATAGTCCACCTTTATTTATTTTCAACATGTCTAGGTGCCATTTTTCATATTGTACAGCATTGTAAAGTTCAAATCAATGTGTATGGGGATGTTTGGTAATTGGCTGGCTGTGGTTTGAGGAAGATTTTTTTTCCGGGGGGGGGCAGTCTGGCCATTATATCTGCACAGAGGTGGTCCTTACGTAATTTGCTTCACAAACTGGAACTTCATAGGTTATATGTTTATTTGACATTTTATAGATTTTATTGCATTTTTACAGATTTTATTTAGTTTTTACAGATGTAATGTTTGTAGTTTTTAGTAGGTAACGTTCTTGTTCAAGGTGATTGTCCCAATTTGAGGTACCTCACCTGAAGCTCATTACTTTTCATTTCAGGTGGGATCTGCATCGCTCAGTCCTTGAAGATCCCTCACAATCACAAGCAGGAGAACTTCGACAAGATCGTCAGGCTGCTTCTGGACACCCGTTACGCTCGGGCAGTCGTCCTTTTCACCTCAGATGAGGACATACGGTATGTGTCTAATAGTTATTATCCCCTTGAGCTAAAGCCTAGGCATTTATCCCCTTGAGCTAAAGCCTAGGTATTTATCCCCTTGAGCTAAAGCCTAGGTATTTATCCCCTTGAGCTAAAGCCTAAGTATTTATCCCCTTGAGCTAAAGCCTAGGTATTTATCCCCTTGAGCTAAAGCCTAGGTATTTATCCCCTTGAGCTAAAGCCTAGGTATTTATCCCCTTGAGCTAAAGCCTAGGTATTTATCCCCTTGAGCTAAAGCCTAGGTATTTATCCCCTTGAGCTAAAGCCTAGGTATTTATCCCCTTGAGCTAAAGCCTAGGTATTTATCCCCTTGAGCTAAAGCCTAGGTATTTATCCCCTTGAGCTAAAGCCTAGGTATTTATCCCCTTGAGCTAAAGCCTAGGTATTTATCCCCTTGAGCTAAAGCCTAGGTATTTATCCCCTTGAGCTAAAGCCTAGGTATTGGCTGTGTGCTAGCGCTCTAACCAAGATTTCAAATATTATCTGTACCACTGAAGGGCTGCTCAGTACCTTGGGAATTAAAACTGAAAAGCTAAAAGACAGTTCAGGAGTTCGGCAACTGAATTTCACTTCAATAAGGTTTAATTTAATACTGATGCATTTCGGAGCAGGCGCCATTGTCACAGCACTATGCATCTCCTGTTCATTATCTCAACAAGCATACTGTGTGACAACAAGTTTAATGATTTATCCCTGTGTTTGCGGAAAGGAAGACTCCACACAAAATGTTCTGTTGGTTTATTGAAACAAAGTATTGAACCTTTAGGTCTTCATCAAAGGGGATTGGAGTGTTGTTTCAAGGAACCACATGGGGAGGATAAATGATTGAACTCAGTCTGTGGAATTCTCTTTCTGATGTCTCCCGGGTGGCGCAGTGGTCTAGGGCACTGCATCGCAGTGCTAGCTGCGCCACCAGAGTCTCTGGGTTCGCGCCCAGGCTCTGTCGCAGCCGGCCGCGACCGGGAGGTCCGTGGGGCGACGCACAATTGGCATAGCGTCGTCCGGGTTAGGGAGGGTTTGGCCGGTAGGGATATCCTTGTCTCAGTATGTAAAATGTAATAAAATGTATGCACTCTACTGTAAGTCGCTCTGGATAAGAGTGTCTGCTAAATGACTAAAATGTAATGTAAATGTAATGATCATTCCTCTATCAGCTGAAACAGCTTCAGACCACCTTATTGGTCAATTTCACACAAGGTCCAACCCGAAATTGTATAGCATTATACATAGTGTAGTATTAAATTATAGCATTATAGTAAAGCATTAGTATTATAGTACATAGTATTAAATTATAGCTTTATATTATAACATTATATTACAGCATTGTACATAGGATAGCATTATAGTATACAATTATATTATAGAATTATATTGTAGCATTATAGTATATTAAGGCATTATACAGAGTATAGTGTTAAATGACATCATTAAAGTATAGCATTATAGTATAGCATTATAGTATAGCATTACATTATAGTACAGCATTATGGTATTGCATTATAGTATAACATTATAGTACAGCATTATATTATAGCATTACATTACGGTATAGTAGTACATTATAGTACAGCATTATAGTATAGCATTACATTATAGTATTGCATTATAGTATAACATTATAGTACAGCATTATATTATAGTATAGCAGTATATTATAGTATAGCATTATAATGTAGTATAGTACTATAGCATAGCATAGCATTATATTATATCATTATATTATTGCATTATAGTATAGTATAGCATTATATTAAAGCATAGCATTATAGTATAGCATTATAGTATAGCAGTATAGTATAGCAGTATAGTATATCAGTATAGTATAGCAGTATAGTATATCGGTATATTATAGCAGTATAGTATTATAATATAACAGTATAACATAGCATTATATTTTAGCATTATAGTATAGCATTATATTATAGTATAGCATTATAGTATATAATTATAGTATACTATTTATGGTATAGTATTATATTATAGCAATATAGTATATCATTACATTATAGTATTATAGTGTAGCATTATATTGTATCGTTATATTAAAGCATAGCAGTATAGTATAGTATAGCATTATAGTATAGCATTATAGTATATTTTTATGGTATAATATTATATTCTAGCAATATATTATATCATTATATTTTATCATTGTAGTATAGCATTATATTATAGTATTATAGTATAGTATAACATTAAGGTATAGTACTACATTATAGCATTATATTATGTCATTATAGCATAGCATTAAATTATAGCATTATTTTACAGTATATCATTTTAGTATATCAATATATTATAGTATTATAGTATAGTATTACAGTATGACATTATAGTATAGTATTACATCATAGCATTATAGTATATCAGTAGATTATATTATTATAGCATACATTATAGTATAGTATTATATTATAGCATTATATTATAGCATTAATTTACAGTATACCATTGTAGTATATCATTACATTATAGTATTGCATTATAGTATAGCATTATAGTATTATATTATAGCATTATAGTATAGCATTATAGGATATCATTATAGTATAGCATTATATTATAGTATTATATTATAGTATTATTGTATAGCATTGTAGTATAGCATTATAGTATAGTATTATATTATAGCATTATAGCATATCATTATGTTATTACATTATAGTACAGCATTATATTATATCATTATAGTATATCAATGTACAGAGTATATCATTATAGTATATCAATGTACATAGTACATCATTATAGTATATCAATATACAGAGTATACCATTATAGTATATCATTATACAGAGTATATCATTATAGTATATCAATGTACAGAGTATATCATTATAGTATATCAATATACAGAGTATATCATTATAGTGTAGCATTATAATATATCATTACAGTATACCGTTATAGTATATCAATGTACAGCATTATAGTATATCATTATACAGAGTATATCATTATACAGATTATATCATTATACAGAGTATATCATTATACAGAGTATATCATTATAGTGTAGCATTATAGTATATCATTATAGTATATTGTTATAGTATATAGTATAGTATATCAATGTACAGAGTATATCATTATACAGAGTATATCATTATAGTGTATCATTATACAGAGTAGGTCATTGTAGTATATCATTATACAGAGTGTATCATTATAGTGTAGCATTATAGTATATCATTATACAGAGTATAGCATTATATTTAAGCATTATATTTGAACATTATAATATATTGTTATATTATAGCCTTATATTTTAGCATTATATTATACAATTGTATTATGGCATTATACAGAGTATGGAATTATAGCATAGCACTATATGTAGTATAGCATTATAGCATAGCGTTACAGTATAATATAATATTAAAGTATAGCATTATAGTATAGCATTATATGTAGTATATGATTATAGTATAGCATTACAGAATAGCATTATAGTATAGCATTATATTATGGCATTATACAGAGTATGGCATTATAGTATAGCATTATAGTATATCATTACAGTATAGTACACTATTATATTATAGCATTGTATTATAGCATTACGTGTAGTATAGCATTATAGTATAGTATAGCTGTATAGTATACTCTTATATTATAGCACTATGCTATAGCATTATACGTAGTATAGCATTATAGTATAGCATTATATTATAGTATTATATGTAGTATAGCATTACAGTATAGTGTTACAGTATAGTATACTATTATATTATCTTATTATTTTACAGCATTATAGTATAGCATTATACGTGATATAGCCTTATAGTATAGCATTATATTATAGTAGTATATGTAGTATAGCATTACAGTATAGTGTTATAGTATTCTAATCTATTATATTATTATTTTACAGCATTATATTATAGTATTATATGTAGTATAGCAGAACAGTATAGTGTAATAGTATACTATTATATTATATTATTATTTTACAGCATTATAGTATAGTATTATATGTAGTATAGCATTATTATAGCATTATATTATAGCATTATATGTAGTATAGCGTTATAGTATAGTATACTATTTTATTCTATTATTATTTGATAGCATTATATTATAGCATTATACAGTATGTCGTATAGCATTATATTATAGTATACTATTATATTATATTATTATTTTACAACATTATATTATAGCAGTATATGTAGTATAGCATTATATTATAGTATTATATGTAGTATAGCATTACAGTATACTATTATAGTATATTATTATTTTACAGCATTATATTATAGTATTATATGTAGTATAGCATTACAGTATAGCATTACAGTATACTATTATATTATATTATTATTTTACAGCATTATATTATAGTATTATGTGTAGTGTAGCATTACAGTATAGTGTTATAGTATACTATTATATTATTATTTTACAGTATTATAGTATTGTGTGTAGTGTAGCATTACAGTATAGTGTTATATTATACAATTATATTATTATTTTACAGCATTATATTATAGTATTATATGTTGTATAGCATTACAGTATAGTGTAATAGTATACTATTATATTATATTATTCTTTTACAGCATTATATTATAGTATTATATGTAGTATATCGTTATAGTATACTATTATATTATATTATTATTTTACAGCATTATATTATAGCATTATACGTAGTATAGCATTATATTATAGTAGTATATGTAGTATAGCATTACAGTATAGTGTTATAGTATTCTAATCTATTATATTATTATTTTACAGCATTATATTATAGCATTATACGTAGTATAGCGTTATAGTATAGTATACTATTATATTATATTATTATTTTACAGCATTATATTATAGCATTATACGTAGTATAGCGTTATAGTATAGTATACTATTATATTATATTATTATTTTACAGCATTATATTATAGCATTATACGTAGTATAGCGTTATAGTATAGTATACTATTATATTATATTATTATTTTACAGCATTATATTATAGCATTATACGTAGTATAGCGTTATAGTCTGTATTTATTTTCTTAGTCAACCTTGTGTTCTGTTTCTTTGTGTTCTTGAACGTAGCCCCGTCTTTCATGTTTGTTCATTGATTTCACCTGTGTTTGTTTCTCACCTGGTCTCGTCAGCTCCTTATTTAGTTCATTTCATTCTGTTTGTGCCTTTGTGAGGTATTGTTCATTTTGACTCTACTAAGCCTTTTCCTAGATCATTTGTGAGAACCAGTTATAGCCTGCAGTCCTAGTTTTGATTCACCTGCCTGTTTGTCCCCCTGTGTATGACCTTTGCCTGCCTGTGACCACGATTCCTGCCGTCTGCGAAGGCGAAATAAACACCTGATGCACTCTGCGCGTGAATCTACACCTCTTTCTCCCGGAGTATTCATTACAATAGTATAGCATTACAGTATAGTATACTACTATATTATAGCGTTATATGTAGTATTGTATTATAGTATAGCATTATATTAAAATATTACAGAGTTGATACTAATGTATCAGTCTTGTCACAAGATCTTGGATTAATTCAATTTGTGATACAGAATTAGGTGTAATCTGTAGATCCACATCAAAACGGATACAATTTAACATCCTGTTGATTTATCTGTCAAGACAATATAACAAACTTCCTGATCTCATTTGAGGAAACATCTCTTCACACTAGCAAATCTTTCTGTACAGACAAAATCGAACGGAAGACAGAACAGAAAGAACTACGTTCCTGAGGAGTACAAGGGGGTGATGACAGAACAATCTACCGTTTGAATAACTTTGCTGTGTGTGTGTGTGTGTGTGTGTGTGTGTGTGTGTGTGTGTGTGTGTGTGTGTGTGTGTGTGTGTGTGTGTGTGTGTGTGTGTGTGTGTGTGTGTGTGTGTGTGTGTGTGTGTGTGTGTGTGTGTATTTCAATAGTGTCTTGGGGGCCTTGGGAGGATGCAGAGCAAAAATACAAATTTGACTATATCCTATCTTATCCTATCATATCCTGCCCTATCATATCGTGTCCTATCCTATCATATCCTGTCCTGTCCAATTCCTGTCATATCATATCCTGTCCTATCATATCCTGTCCTATCATATCCTATCATATCCGGTCCTATCTTATTATATTATATTAAGTCATATATGTGTCTGATTGCAGGGGTATCCTGAATGCCAGTAAGAGGGCGGACCAGGTGGGTCATTTCCTGTGGATCGGTTCAGACAGCTGGGGAGCCAAGAACAGCCCTGTCCATCAGTTAGAGGAAGCAGCAGTGGGAGCTGTCACTATCCTGCCAAAAAGAACAACCATTGCCGGTAGGTTGTGCCTGCAGAAACAGCCTGCTCAGAATGACTTTTAGTGTAGAGAAAAAACACTGCTTGCTGTCTTTCTGTCCCCTCTCTTTCCTTTCTCTCCTTGACTGTGGAAGAATATTGTACAGCCCAAATCCTTTGCTATTTGTCTTGAGATTTATAGAGATATACACTGAGTGAACAACTTCCTAATATACAGGTAACCCCCTTTTTGCCCTCAGAACAGCCTCAATTTGTTGGGACATGGACTCCACAAGGTGTCGAAAATGTTCCACGGGGATGCTGGCCCATGTTCACTCAAATGCTTCCCACAGTTGTCGAGTTGGCTGGATGTCTTTTGGGTGGTTGACCATTCCTGATACACACGGGAAACTGTTGCGTTTGAAAAACCTTGCAGCGTTGCAGTTCTTGACACACTCAAACCAGTGTGCTTGGCACCTACAACCATACCCCGTTGAAAGGCACTTAAATATTTTGTCTTGCCCATTCAACCTCTGAATGGCACACACACACAATCCATGTCTCAATTGTCTCAAGGTTTAAAAATCCTTCTTTTACCTGTTTCCTCCCCTTCATCTACACTGATTGACGTGGATTTAACAGGTGACATCAATAAGGGATCATAGCTTTCACCTGGATTCACCTGGTCCAGTTCATGGAAAGAGTAGGTGTTCCTAATGTTTTGTTCACTCAGTGTATGTTGTGAGGTATATTTTTAGAGCTGTATTTGCTAGATATACTGCAAGATATGATGCAATATAGAAATATATGTTTCTACCTTCTTGACCTATATATTCAACAATAAAATAAAAAAAATTACTAGGCAAGTCAGTTAAGAACAAAATCTTATTTTCAATGACGGCCTAGGAAAAGTGGGTTAACTGCCTTGTTCAAGGGCAGAACGACAGATTTGTACCTTGTTAGCTCAGGGATTCGAACTTGCAACCTTTCGGTTGCTAGTCCAACGCTCTAACCACTAGGCTACCCTGCCACCCCATACATATAGGCATGGTATGCGTGTGCATGTGTGTGTGTGTGTGATGTAGTTAGGTGTATTACCGATGACCACCAGTCGTCAGTATTAAAGTAGATCACAACCTCTCTGAATGTCTCTCTTGATGTCAAATGACACCCTATTAACTATATAGTGCACTACTTTCAACCAGGGCATTACAAGTGTTGACAGGGCTCTAGTCAAAGGTAGTCCCCTAGATATGGAATAGGGTTCCATTTGGGACATATCCCTGCAGGGTAAAGTCTACTACTGAGTGAGAGTCATCGATGCTTCGTGCCTGAGCCTCCCCAAAAAGGCCAGTCAGAAAAGCAAGATGAAACTGTGGGACTCTGAGTTGGAGTTGTTGGAGTCTGTAACCTTGAGCTTGTGGGTGTAATTGGTCATGGGAGAACCCACAGGTGCCAAGTTACGAAATGGTCTCCCTTTGATGATTTCAGCAATAGTTTTTTCTTTTTTGACAAATGATTTATGGAAATGGATGTTTCCGGGACCCTGGGGTTGGAGGGAGGGAGAGAGAAGGGGAAAACGCACAGCACACACAGCACCCCCGGTCATGGAGACACTTTTAGTTATAACACACAACGCAACCCCAATCAGAGAGCCACATTTAGTTAAAACACACACAGCACCCCCAGTCATAGACACATTTAGTTAAAATACACAGCACCCCCAGTCATAGAGCCACATTTAGTTGAAACACACAGCACCCCCAGTCATAGACACTTAGTTAAAACACACAGACCATCCCCAGTCATTGAGACACATTTAGTTAAAATACACAGACCACCCCCAGTCATTGAGCCACATTTAGTTAAAACACACAGACCACCCCCAGTCATTGAGCCACATTTAGTTAAAATACACAGACCACCCCCAGTCATTGAGCCACATTTAGAACACCCCAGTCATTGAGCCACATTTAGAACACACAGATCACCCCAGTCATAGATCCACATTTAGAACACCCAAGTCATAGATCCACATTTAGAACACCCCAGTCATAGATCCACATTTAGAACACCCCAGTCATAGATCCACATTTAGAACACCCCAGTCATAGATCCACATTTAGAACACCCCAGTCATAGATCCACATTTAGAACACCCCAGTCATAGATCCACATTTAGAACACCCCAGTCATAGATCCACATTTAGTTAAAACCACATTGGAGTTTCTAGCTGACATAGCATGCTATTTCTCCTGACAAACCCAGACCCAGACCTACAGCCGTGAGAGAGTACCAATAATATAATCTATGTGTATCACTGTCAGATACATTTGTGGCATTGTGACATGCAATTATTTTTTATTAATTTTTATTTTATTTAACCAGGTAGGCCAGTTGAGAACAAGATCTCATTTACAACTGCGACCTGGCCAAGATAAAGCAAAGCAGTGCGACAAAAACAACACAGAGTTACACATAAACAAACGTACAGTCAATAACACAATAGAAAAATCTATGTACAGTGTGTGCAAATGTAGAAGAGTAGGAAGGTAAGGCAATAAATAGGCCATAGAGGTGAAATAATTACAATTTAGCATTAATACTGGAGGGATAGATGTGCAGATGATGATGTGCAAGTAGAGATACTGGGGTGCAAAAGAGCAAGAGGGTAAGTAATAATATGGGGATGAGGTAGTTTGGTGTGCTATTTACAGATTGGCTGTGTACAGGTACAGTGATCGGTAAGCTGCTATGACAGCTGATGCTTAAAGTTAGAGAGGGAGATATAAGACTCCAGCTTCAGTGATTTTTGCAATTCGTTCTAGTCATTGGCAGCAGAGAACTGGAAGGAAAGGCGGCCAAAGGAAGTGTTGGCTATACCTGCTGGAGCGCGTGCTACGGGTGGGTGTTGCTATGGTGACCAGTGAGCTGAGATAAGGCGGGGCATTATCTAGCATAGACTTATAGATGACCTGGAGCCAGTGGGTTTGGCGACAAATATGTAGTGAGGGCCAGCCAACGAGAGCGTACAGGTCGCAGTGGTGGGTAGTATATGGGGCTTTGGTGACAGAACGGATGGAACTGTAATAGATGGACAGATGTCACGCCCTGACCATAGAGCTTTTATTCTCTATGTTGGTTAGGTCGGGGTGTGATTAAATGTGGGTCATCTAGGCTATTATATGTCGATGTTGGCCTGTTATGGTTCCCAATCAGAGGCAGCTGTTTATCGTTGTCTCTGATTGGGGATCATATTTAGGTAGCCATTTTCCAATTGTGCTTTGTGGGATCTTGTCTATCTATGCCTGTGAGCATTATTATAGCTTCACGTTTCGTTTGTTCGTTTTGTTCTTTTAAGTTTTCTATTCCAAAATAAAGGATGGAAATATACCACGCTGCATCTTGGTCTACTCCTTATGACGAACGTGACAACTGCATCCAATTTGCTGAGTAGAGTGCTGGAGGCTATTTTGTAAATGACATCACCGAAGTCAAGGATCGGTAGGATAGTCAGTTTTACGAGGGTCTGTTTGGCAGCATGAGGGAAGGAGGCATTGTTGAGAAATAGAAAGACGATTCAAGATTTAATTTTGGATTGGAGATGCTTAATGTGAGTCTGGAAGGGGAGTTTACAGTCTAACCAGACATGTAGGTATTTGTAGTTGTCCACATATTCTAACTCAGAACCGTCCAGAGTAGTGAGGCTAGTCGGGTGGGAGGGTGCGGGCAGCAATCGGTTGAAGAGCATGCACTTAGTTTTACTTGCATTTAAAAGCAGTTGGAGGCCTCGGAAGGAGTGTTGTATGGCATTGAAGTTTGCCTGGAGGTTTGTTAGAACAGTGTCCAAAGAAGGTCCAGATGTATACAGAATGGTGTTGTCTGCGTAGAGGTGGATCAGAGAATAACCAGCAGCAATAGCGACATCATTGATGTATACAGAGAAAAGAGCCAGTCCGAGAATTTAACCCTGTGGCACCCCATAGAGACTGCCAGAGGTCCGGACAACAGGCCCTTCGATTTGACACACTGAACTCTATCTAAGAAGCAGTTGGTGAACTAGGCGAGGCAGTCATTTGAGAAGCCAGGCTATTGAGTCTGCCGATAAGAGTGCGGTGATTGACAGAGTCGAAAGCCTTGGCCAGGTCGATGAAGATCGCTGCACATTAATGTCTCTTATCGATGGCGGTTATGATATCGTTTAGGACCTTGAGTGTGGCTGAGGTGCACCCGTGACCAGCTCTGAAACCAGAATACATAGTGGAGAAGGTACGGTGGGATTCGAAATGGTCGGTGATCTGTTTGTTAACTTGACTTTCAAAGATTTTAAAAAGGCAGGGCAGGTTTGATATAGGTCTATAACAGTTTGGGTCAAGAGTGTCTCCCCATTTGAAGAGGGGGATGACTGCGGCAGCTTTCCAATCTTTGGGGATCTCAGACGATACGAAAGAGAGATTGAACAGTCTAGTAATAGGGTTTGCAACAATTTCTGCGGATAATTTTAGAAAGAGAGGGTCCAGATTGTCTAGCCCAGCTGATTTGTAGGGGTCCAGATTGTTTTGCTCTTTTAGAACATCAGCTGTCTGGATTTGTGTGAAGGAGAAGCGGGGGGAGGGGGGGCTTGGGCTAATTGCTACAGGGGGTGCTGAGATGTTGGCCGGGGTAGGTGTAGCCAGGTGGAAAGCATGGCCAGCCGTAGAAAAATGCTTATTGAAATTGTAAATTATTGTAGATTTATCGGTGGTGACAATGTTTCCTATCCTCAGTGCAGTGGGCAGCTGGGAGGAGATGTTCTTATTCTCCATGGACTTTACAGTGTCCCAGAACTTTTTGGAATTAGTGCTACAGGATGCAAATTTCTGCTTGAAGAAGCTAGCCTTTGCTTTCCTAACTGATTGAGTATATTGGTTCCTGACTTCCCTGAAAAGTTGCATATCATGGGGGTTATTCGATGCTAATGCAGAACGCCACAGGATGTTTTTGTGCTGGTCAAGGGCAGTCAAGTATGGGGTGAACCAAGGGCTATATCTGTAATTAGTTCTACATTTTTTGAATGGGGCATACATATTTAAGATGGTGAGGAAAGCACTTTTAAAGAGCAACCAGGTATCCCCTACTGACGAGGATGAGGTCAATATCCTTCCCGGATACCCAGGCCAGGTCGATTAGAAAGGCCTGCTCGCTGAAGTGTTTTAGGGAGCGTTTGACAGTGATGAGGGGTGGTATTTTGACCGCCAAGCCATTACGCGCGCAGGCAATTATACATGTAGGATAATTGGACATCCTGCCTTTCTATTTTAGCCAGGTCAAGATTTCTTCTTTCAACATATGCACATCAGACACATTTGTTTCTTTGCCATGTGGTGTTATTCTACCCAACCCAACAACAAGTGATGGAGATTTGTGTTGTGTTCTTAATTGCCATTGCATGTGGTGTGAACACAGCAGGCTGAACAACTGGAGGGTTTTCCCTCAGTCACAGAGAGCAGAGAGCCCGTCCAACTTAACCTCCAGCAGCCCAGAGCCCACCAGCCGTCAGTCTCTTTTTCACTCAGCCAGGCTTCCCGTCACAGCTCTGCTTGATGCTGTGGGTGTGTGTATGTGTATGTGTGTGTCCAAACCCAGCAGCCATCCCTTCTCCTCTCACTCAGCCAGACAGAAATCCTTTCACGCTTCCTCCTCCCTTCCTCCCTCCTCTCTCGCTCCCTCCCTCCTCCTCCTCCATCGTCCCTCCCTCTCCTGTCCTCCCTCCTCCTCCTCCATCATCCCTCCTCCCCCCACCCTCTCCCCCAGCTTCCCTCCTCCTCTTCCACCCTCCCTCCCTCCCACCCCTGTCCTCCTCCCTCTACCATCCTACCTCCTCCTCCTCCATCATCCCTCCTCCTCCTCCCTCTACCATCCTACCTCCTCCTCCTCCCTCTACCATCCTACCTCCTCCTCCTCCCTCTACCATCCTACCTCCTCCTCCTCCCTCTACCATCCTACCTCCTCCTCCTCCCTCTACCATCCTACCTCCTCCTCATCCCTCTACCATCCTACCTCCTCCTCCTCCCTCTACCATCCTACCTCCTCCTCCTCCCTCTACCATCCTACCTCCTCCTCCTCCCTCTACCATCCTACCTCCTCCTCCTCCCTCTTCCACCCTCCCTCCCTCCCACGCCTGTCCTCCTCCCTCTACCATCCTACCTCCTCCTCCTCCATCATCCCTCCTCCTCCTCCCTCTACCAGCCTCCCTCCTCCTCCTCCCTCTACCATCCTACCTCCTCCTCCTCCCTCTACCATCCTACCTCCTCCTCCTCCCTCTACCATCCTACCTCCTCCTCCTCCCTCTACCATCCTACCTCCTCCTCCTCCCTCTTCCACCCTCCCTCCCTCCCACGCCTGTCCTCCTCCCTCTACCATCTTACCTCCTCCTCCTCCATCATCCCTCCTCCTCCTCCCTCTACCAGCCTCCCTCCTCCTCCTCCCTCTACCATCCTACCTCCTCCTCCTCCCTCTACCATCCTACCTCCTCCTCCTCCATCATCCCTCCTCCTCCTCCCTCTACCAGCCTCCCTCCTCCTCCTCCCTCTACCATCCTACCTCCTCCTCGTCCCTCTACCAGCCTCCCTCCTCCTCCTCCCTCTACCATCCTACCTCCTCCTCCTCCCTCTACCAGCCTCCCTCCTCCTCCTCCTCCATCATCCCTCCACCCCCCACCCTCTCCCCCAGCCTCCCTCCTCCTCCTCCCTCTACCATCCTACCTCCTCCTCCTCCATCATCCCTCCTCCTCCTCCCTCTACCATCCTACCTCCTCCTCCTCCCTCTACCCTCCCTCCTCCTCCTCCCTCTACCATCCTACCTCCTCCTCCTCCCTCTACCCTCCCTCCTCCTCCTCCCTCTACCATCCTACCTCCTCCTCCTCCCTCTACCCTCCCTCCTCCTCCTCCCTCTACCATCCTACCTCCTCCTCCTCCCTCTACCCTCCCTCCTCCTCCTCCCTCTACCATCCTACCTCCTCCTCCTCCATCATCCCTCCTCCTCCTCCCTCTACCATCCTACCTCCTCCTCCTCCCTCTACCATCCTACCTCCTCCTCCTCCCTCTACCATCCTACCTCCTCCTCCTCCCTCTACCATCCTACCTCCTCCTCCTCCATCATCCCTCCTCCTCCTCCCTCTACCCTCCCTCCCACGCCTGTCCTCCTCCCTCTACCATCCTACCTATGACGAAGGTGCTGTGTTTTAACTAAACATTGTTCTATCAAATCAAACTTTATTTGTCACATGCGCCGAATACAACATGTGTAGACCTTACCGTGAAATGCTTACTTACAAGCCCTCAACCAACAGTGCAGTTCAAGAAATAGAGTTAAGAAAATTTTGACCAAATAAACTAAAGTAAAAAAATATATAAAAAGTAACACAATAAAATAACAATAACGAGGCTATATACAGGGGGTACCGGTACTGAGTCAATGTGCGGGGGTACAGGTTGGTTGAGTTAATTTGCACATATAGGTAGGGGTGAAGTGACTATGCATAGATAATAAACAAATGTAGTTTGGGGGGTGGGTGTCAATGTAAATAATCCGGTGGCCATTTGATACATTTTTCAGCAGTCTTATTGCTTAGGGGTAGAAGCTGTTAAGGATCCTTTTCGGGGTGACAGCGTAGCCTAGTGGTTAGAGCGTTGGACTTGTAACTAGAAAGGTTGCAAGATCGAATCCCCGAGCTGACAAGGTAAAAATCTGTTGTTCTGCCCCTGATCAAGGCATTGAACCCACTGTTCCTAGGACGTCACTGAAAGTTAGAATTTGTTCTTAACTGACTTGCCTAGTTAAATAAAGGTAAAATAAATAAAATTACTTTGGTGAATGGAGTCTTTGACAATTTTTGGGCTTTCCTCTGACACTTTCCTCTAGTATATAGGTCTTGGATGGCAGGAAGCTTAGCCCCAGTGATGCACTTGGCCGTACGCACTACCCTCCGTAGCGCCTCACGGTTGGATGCTGAGGAGTTACCATACCAGGTGGTGATGCAACCAGTCAGGATGCTCTCGATGGTGCAGCTGTAGAACTTTTGGAGTATCTGGGGACCCATGCCAAATCTTTTCAGTCTCCTGAGGGGAACAAGGTGTTGTCGTGCCCTCTTCACGACTGTCTTGGTGTGTTTGGACGATGATAGTTCACTGGTGATGTGGACACCAAGGAACTTGAAACTCTCGACCCACTCCACTACAGCCCCGTCGATGTTAATGGGGGCCTGTTTGGCCCACCTTTTCCTGTAGTCCACAATCAGCTCCTTTGTCTTGTTCACATTGAGGGAGAGGTTGTGGTCCTGGCACCACACTGCCAGGTTTCTGACCCCCTCCCTATAGGCTGTGTCATTGTTGTTGGTGATCAGGCCTACCACTGCTGTGTAGTCAGCACACTTAATAAAGGTGTTGGAGTCGTGTTCGGCCGCGCAGTCGTGGGTGAACAGGGAGTACAGGAGGGGACTAAGCACACACCCCTGAGGGGCCCCAGACATGTTGTTGCTTACCCTTACCACCTGGGGACGGCCCGTCAGGAAGTTCAGGATCCAGTTGCAGAGGGAGGTGTTTAGTCCCAGGGTCCTTAGCTTAGTGATGAGTTTTGCGTGCACTACGGTGTTGAACGCTGAGCTGTAGTCAATGAACAACAATTCTCACATAGGTGTTCCTTTTGTCCAGGTGGGAAAGTGAAGTGTGGAGTGCGATTGAAATGGCATCTTCTGTGGATCTGTTGGGGCGGTATGCGAATTGGAGTGGGTCTAGGTTGTCCGGGAGGCTGCTGCTGATGTTACCCATGACCAGCCTTTCAAAGCACTTCATGGCTACTGACGAGTGCTACGAGGTGGTAATCATTTATGCAGGTTACCTTTGCTTCCTTGGGCACAGGGACTATGATGGTCTGCTTGAAACATGTAGGTATTACAGACTCGGTCAGGGAGAGGTTGAAAATGTCAGTTGGTCCGCGCGTGCTTTGAGTAGATGTCCTGGTAATCCATCTGGCCCTACGGCTTTGTGAATGTTGACCTGTTTTAAGATTTTGCTCACATCGGCTACCGAGAGCTTTATCACAGTCATCCAGAACAGCTGGTGCTCTCATGCGTGCTTCAGTGTTGCTTGCCTCGAAGCGAGCATAAAAGGCATTTAGCTTGTCTGGTAGGCTCGGGTCACTGGGCAGCTCGCGGCTGGGTTTCCCCTTTGTAGTCCGTAATAGTTTTCAAGCACATCTGAAGAGTGTCAGAGCCGGTGTAGTAGGATTCTATGACAAAGGTGCTGTGTGTTTTAGTTAAATGATGCTCTATGACAAAGGTGCTGTGTGTTCTCTGAAGAACTCACCTGCCCATCAAAGCTGTAGTCTGGGAGCAATGCGTTCAAAAAACTGGAGTGGAATGGATTGTCAACATGTGATGACTCCTTCATTTATTCTGCAAATACCCAGTGTTTATATTTTTTGAAACCTGGAGAGAAAATAAACTAGGTGTGAATGTGTTGACATGAAAGAGGTCTAGCGTAGGCGGCTGTACAGGATAAACTGAGCCTGTGTTCCAATTGGCATCATATTCCCTAGATAGAGCACTCCATTTGACCAGATCCCTGTAAGCCCTGGTCAAATGGAGTGCACTGTGAAGAGAATAAGGTGTTTTTTGGGGTTGAAACCAGACAGTCTGGCAGAGTGAGTATTTTGGACCTCCCATTTGTCAGTCCCATATCACTAACAGACAGCACACTCAGCTCTGACTGAGACAAAAAAAGAACACAAAGGCTCTATATAAGCTTTCAACTGGCTTTCCTTGTCCTTTGTTTCAAACACAGCCCTGCTGTTTCTGTGAGAAAGATAGGCGGATTTTAATCTTTGGTCAACGTTAAAAACATCCAAAGAGATTGATGTCCCTTTCGCACACTTACCTCAGCACAGACACTGCTGTGCCATTGTTGTGCATTTCAACTGGGTATTGTTATAGGAAGGTTTTGGGATCCAAAGGATCCAAGGATTCCAATTTATATAATGTTTACATACCCTACATTACTCATCTCATATGTATATACTGTACTCTATACCATCTACTGCATCTTGCCTATGCCGTTCGGCCATCGCTCATCCATATATTTATATGTACATATTCTTAATCATTCCTTTACACTTGTGTGTATAAGGTAGTTGTTGTGAAATTGTTAGATTACTTGTTAGATATTACTGCACGGTCAGAACTAGAAGCACAAGCATTTCGCTATACTCGCATTAACATCTGCTGTTGTGTGTATGTGACCATTAACATCTGCTAACCATGTGTATGTGACCAATAACATCTGCTAACCATGTGTATGTGACCAATAACATCTGCTAACCATGTGTATTTGACCAATAACGTATGCTAACCATGTGTATGTGACCAATAACATATGCTAATCATGTTTTTGTGACCAATAAGTTTTGATTTGATTTGATCCAACTGATCCTCAATCTTCTGTATTCATTCAGTTTGGAGGACTGTGTGTATTCATGGAGATGTATGGCTGACTTTCCAGTTAGCTAGCTCGTTCTATGTGTGGGCAGACTTGCAGTAGTCTGGATGCATTGTTTACCGGTTAGCTAGCTTGTACTGTGTGACCCTGGCTTGTGATGCTTGTGTACCAGTTGTCTAGCCGGCTTACTTGCCTAGCTTACACTACCCTGAATGTTTTGTGTATGCGTTGTGAACCAGTTAGCTAGCTCATACTGTATGCCTGCCTTACAGTACCATAACCTGGAGGCTTGTGGATGTGTTGTGTACCAGTTAGCTAGCTCTCAGTGTGTCTCCCTGCCTTGCAGTACCATACCAGTTAGCTAGCGTGTCCTGAATTCCCACTGGCAGCCTGTCACAATAGATAGCTCTGGTGGAATTGGTAGAGTGTTCCAAAGTGACAAACAATGAGAGAACGGGGAAGAGATGCTTTGAGCTGTGACACTGATCAGGTTAACCATCCCAGCTCCTCCGTAGCATTTTGAGCTAAAGGAAAAAGTCAAGAATTTCAAGGAATGTGACATAACCAGGAAGAACTGTGGTCCTAGATATAGCCCCACTACTTTGTAATGGTCCTGTTATAGCCCCACTACTTTGTCATGGTCCTGTTATAGCCCCACTACTTTGTCCTGGTCAGGTTATAGCCCCACTACTTTGTCATGGTCCTGTTATAGCCCCACTAGTTTGTCCTGGTCAGGTTATGGATCCACTAGTTTGTCCTGGTCCTGTTATATCCCTACTAGTTTGTCCTGGTCAAGTTATGGATCCACTAGTTTGTCCTGGTCCTGTTATATCCCTACTAGTTTGTCCTGGTCAAGTTATGGATCCACTAGTTTGTCCTGGTCCTGTTATAGCCCCACTACTTTGTCCTGGTCAGGTTATAGGCCCACTACTTTGTCCTGGTCCTGTTATAGCCCCACTAGTTTGTCCTGGTCCTGTTATAGCCCCACTACTTTGTCCTGGTCAGGTTATAGGCCCACTACTTTGTCCTGGTCCTGTTATAGCCCCACTAGTTTGTCCTGGTCAGGTTATAGCCCTACTAGTTTGTCCTGGTCCTGTTATAGCCCCACTAGTTTGTCCTGGTCAAGTTATGGATCCACTCGTTTGTCCTGGTCCTGTTATATCCCTACTAGTTTGTCCTGGTCAAGTTATAGCCCTACTAGTTTGTCCTGTTATATCCCTACTAGTTTGTCCTGGTCAAGTTATAACCCTACTAGTTTGTCCTGTTATAACCCTACTAGTTTGTCCTGGTCAAGTTATAGCCCTACTAGTTTGTCCTGTTATATCCCTACTAGTTTGTCCTGGTCAAGTTATAACCCTACTAGTTTGTCCTGTTATATCCCTACTAGTTTGTCCTGGTCAAGTTATAGCCCTACTAGTTTGTCCTGGTCAAGTTATATAGCCCTACTAGTTTGTCCTGTTATATCCCTACTAGTTTGTCCTGGTCAGGTTATAACCCTACTAGTTTGTCCTGGTCAAGTTATAGCCCTACTAGTTTGTCCTGGTCAGGTTATAACACTACTAGTTTGTCCTGGTCAGGTTATGGATCCACTACTTTGTCCTGGTCAGGTTATATCCCTACTAGTTTGTCCTGGTCAGGTTATAACACTACTAGTTTGTCCTGGTCAGGTTATAGCCCTATTAGGTTGTCCTGGTCAATTTGTAAGTCGCTCTGGATAAGAGCGTCTGCTAAATGACTTAAATGTAAATGTAATATCCCTACTAGTTTGTCCTGTTATAACCCTACTAGTTTGTCCTGGTCAGGTTATAGCCCTACTAGTTTGTCCTGGTCAGGTTATAGCCCTACTAGTTTGTACTGGTCAGGTTATAACACTACTATTTTGTCCTGTTATAGCCCTACTAGTTTGTCCTGGTCAGGTTATGGATCCATTACTTTGTCCTGGTCAGGTTATATCCCTATTAGTTTGTCCTGGTCAGGTTATATCCCTATTAGTATGTCCTTGTCAGGTTATGGATCCATTACTTTGTCCTGGTCAGGTTATATCCCTATTAGTTTGTCCTGGTCAGGTTATAGCCCTATTAGTTTATCCTGGTCCTGTTATAGCCCTATTAGTTTGTCCTGGTCAGGTTATAGCCCTATTAGTATGTCCTTGTCAGGTTATGGATCCACTAGTTTGTCCTGGTCAGGTTTTAGCCCCACTAGTTTGTCCTGGTCAGGTTATAGCCCTACTAGTTTGTCCTGGTCAGGTCACGTGGTGAGGAGAAGTTCATATTTCAGATGCTACTGTTATACACAAGCCTTGATACTTGAACAAGGTAAAATACCTATGTAACTTTTCCACCAGCTGGTTTCCCGTATCTCAGAACCATCGGTTAACTAGATTCTCACACTTTGAGAAATTAGGTATTCCTTTTAGGATTTAAATCTAAATCTGCATGGACCAAAATGTAGTTTTACGTTCAGCTATTAGAATCACAGCTTGCCTCTGACTTTCACAGTGACCCCAGGCTGTGTGTGTTTATTTGGCCACTTGTTGTTATAGGTTTTCCATGAGCAGGCGGCTCAATACTTGTCTCCCAGGAATGCATGAGGTCCTATCAACAGCGTTCTGTCCGAACATACAGAAATACATGCACTCATACACACTAACATGCCACAGCATCACCAAACCATAATGCTGGGACAATGTAACATTTACCAACCAGCCCTTGGATTTGATCCCTTATGTTTCCACCTTGACACCTTGCACCTTGAAGTCAGCTGTCAACTGGACCAGTAAACTAGGTTGTTGATCAGGGGGGCAACAGTAGTCCTCTAGGTTGTAAGGGACGTGACATCACCAGTAAACTAGGTTGTTGATCAGGGGGCAACAGTAGTCCTCTAGGTTGTAAGGGACGTGACATCACCAGTAAACTAGGTTGTTGATCAGGGGGCAACAGTAGTCCTCTAGGTTGTAAGGGACGTGACATCACCATGGAAGACTATGACAGAGGAAACCCCACTTCTACATGACGAACGTACACTATTTACAATCCACACATGTTGGATAGTTATTGTACCTTTTTGTCTGTGTATTCCAATTGATGTTGCTATTTTAATAAATGACAGTGAAGAGAACACATATCATGTCAGTTTCCTCTGAGGTCTGAGCTTCAGACGCTCTGTTATCGACTGTCCTCTGTGTACCTTCACACACACACACACACACACACACACACACACACACACACACACACACACACACACACACACACACACACACACACACACACACACACACACACACACACACACACACACACACACACACACACACATTTCTGTTATCAAATGTTCTCTGTGTGCTTCAAATGTCACATATTCTGTTTTCTATTCTCCTGAAGATTGAAGTCTTCCCTCTTCTCTACATGGTGTATTACTTTTGACCAGAGCCTTATGGATAGTTCCCGTGTCTAATCAGATCCCTACTCACTCACCGTTTCCCACAGCTTACATGCTTAACAATACTATCAATTCATTTGTACTTTTAACCGGATATGTGTGTATTCATCTGTTAAAAAACAGTTATCTGTTAAAAATGGAGAGATCAGTTATTATTTTTGGTTAATAACTAGCGAACATGATGTTTTGAGCATCATTCTAACATATGAACTCTACAGGCTTGACAGACACATACTAGTATTAATACGGTCATCCATATTATTTTGCAGTTTAGTATTACATAGTGAAAGTTAATGATAACTTAATTTTACACTGAACAACAATTTAAGGGGAAATCTAATCCCAACATATCTGGTCACACAATCCAAAATATAACTCTCGAAAAGATGAATCAAATTTCATAACCAGGAAAGACCGGCAATCATGCTCTCAAACCTTTCAATATTTCATATAATAAAGCTAGTCTGAGGTGCACATTTTGCAAACAAAGAAAGAAAAAAAAAACGAATGTCACATTATTTTTGTTTGTAACTTCCAATTATCGTATTGTCACGGTTGGGAGACGAAGCTGAGACAGAACACTTGTTGTAGTTTTGAAGCATGAAACGTTTAAAACGCTTCTCATACAGGGCTGTATCTACCCAACCTCCCTAGTTACATGGCAGCATTTGGAACGCTAACAGTAACATAAAGCCGTCCCTCATTTCGCAGCCTCGTGTAGACAGACAGACTAAGTGGATTAGATTAGAATCCACTTGAGTTGAAATGAAAAAAGGAGTTCCTGACGGTAGGGATGTAAATGCATATCCAAATGAAATGTTCTTTCAACCACTAGTCAGACAAATGATTACAATGATTAATCAGAGTGTAATTTGTGCTTTACATTTTTCCCTTGTAGATAATTGCAGGGCATACATAATGCAGAAGGTAGAGGAAGAAGCCAGAGATATTTTTTTATTTCCTGAGGTGCCCTCTCTCTCTCTCTCTCTCTCTCTCTATCTCACTCTCACTCTCCCACTCTTTCTCTCTCACTCTCCCACTCTTTCTCTCTCTCACTCTCTCTCTCCCTCTTTCTCTCTCTCCGTCTCTCTCTCCGTCTCTGTCTCTCACAATTCAATTCACTCTCACTCTCTCTCTCCCTCTTTCTCTCTCTCCGTCTCTCTCTCCGTCTCTCTCAATTCAATTCAAGCTCTCTCTCGCTCTCTCGCACTCTCTCGCTCTCTCTCTTTCACGCTCTCTCTCTTTCACGCTCTCTCTCTCGCTCTCTCTCTCGCTCTCTCTCTCGCTCTCTCTCTCGCTCGCTCGCTCTCTCTCTCTCTCTCTCTCTCTCGCTCTCTCTCTCGCTCTCTCTATCTCTCTCTCACAATTCAATTCACTCTCTCTTTCTCTCTCTCTTTATCTCTCTCTCACAATTCAATTCACTCTCTCTCTCACAAAAACCCCATCCTCAATTCTTTCCTCCATCTCCTAACAATGCCATTAATGTGTATCACTCCACCAGTCTTTCACTCCTCTGCAAACAGTCCAACTGCCTTCTCCAATCATCCCTTATTTTCTGTTTCTCTTTCTCTGAAGGGAGCATTTTTACACCTAATTGAAAACATAAAGTACATGTTCTCAATACAACAACACACTCATAGATCTGCTTCAGTTCGTTTATGTTATTACAGGCCTTTAACATGTCCAGTTGTATCATTTTGATTGATTTTTTAAAAACCAATTTCAAATGTTGCTGTTTTTTTTTAAGTACATTTTGGAATTCGCAAAAAGTACTAAGCTGTTTTAATAGCGTTCATGTTATTATCACAGTCTCTTTCATGTCTCTGAATCAAAGTTGTAAAGCACAAAAACAGAGAAGTGGTTAAGTGTGTTGGTACAGGGGCTTGTAGATAAAAGGGGGTTATTTACTTTGATGTCGTTCGGTACTGGACATCTCACGGTGTTAGCCATGCGGCCATGCGGCCATGCGCCGTTAAGCCCCACAGATCACCGCTCTGATCAGAAGAGATACATATTGAGAAGTGACACCGTACTGCGGGAATCACACAGATATGTGGTCTGCATTCCAAATGGCATCCTATTAGCTTTATAGTGCACTACATTTGACCAGAGCCCAATAGGGTAGTGCCTTACTTTTGACTGGAGCCCTATGTCGGGAACAGATTGCCATTTGGGATGCACACACTGTGAGTGGTGACAGGGTGCTGCTGTGTTCACTGAGGGATGGTGACCTGTGCTGTTATTCTGTTAGCCTCTTCTCTACACAGGGTTCAGAGCAGCTAACAGCAGCATTTACCTGGAATGCATCCAAAATGGCACCCTATTCCCTTTGTAGTGCACTACTTTTGACCAGAGCTCTATAGGGCCCTAGTCAAAAGTAGTGCACTTTAAAGGGAATAGGGTGCCATTCAGGTGGTCATCACATCTTATGTCCTACCAGCAACCACTACATGGCTTGTCTCTTGTCCGTTCCTGGACTCTGGTCTGGGGAGACGTGGAGTGGCAGAGCCCTTATCTTATGTGGTAGTAGTCACTGTTACTGAGGAGTCCTTGTATATACACACACACACACACACACACACACACACACACACACACACACACACACACACACACACACACACACACACACACACACACACACACACACACACACACACACACACACACACACACACACACACGCAGGGCACACACACGCAGGGCACACACACGCAGGACACACACACGCAGGACACACACACGCAGGACACACACACGCAGGACACACACACACATGGACACACACACACATGGACACACACACAAAAACACACAAACACACACTGGGTCAGCATTATGTGTTCACTGTGTTCACTTTGTTGTCATGTCCCCTTTATAATTAGGATGCTGTAATTATTATCACCATAATTAACAACTTGCTACTGCAGCAGTATTGGTCGGCAGTTACCAATGGTGGGAGAAATATTAATTTATTTACATTGTCAGTTAACAATGTTGTGCAAATATCTCCTTCTCATTCAAGGTTCGTCTGTTATTTAACCTTTATTTAGCCAGTTAAGACCAAATTTTTTTTTTTACAATGACGGCCTACCCCGGCCAAACCCTCCTTTAACCCGGACGACGCTGGGCCAATTGTGCGTTGACCCTATGAGATGATGGGTGTGAGGCTTTCTGTAATGGATCTATTTAAGTTGTAGTCATTATGTCATACCTCTAGCTTTATTGAACCAGGACTATAGTTTAAATAAAGGTTAAATAAAAAAAAATAGAAAAAAAAAAGATATTGAACTGGGGGCTTTTTCACAAAAAAAGTACCAGACAAGGTCAGGATCATCATTTCAATCTCAAAACGTTATTATTACTGTGACATTACTGTTGGGGCAAAGACATCTTAACTAACACTGCCAGATGATAGACGTTCATGCTACCTATCGATTTTACACAATACAATTATTGAGATAGGACAGTAATCCAGTTACGTAATGGACACTGAAGTCTTCCATTAGCTCCCCCTAAGGTAAAGCCAAATGATTTAGCTCAGTAGGCTAACAGTCAGTCTTGTAGAACTCTGCAAACTCGGGTTTTAACCATTCTTGGCTATAAAAACAACAGAAGACTTTGCTCTGTTGTCGCCAAGGTTCAATTGATTAACTGGTTTTCCCCTGTAGTCTCTCTCGCTGGTACACACTGTAAGAGAGGCAATTAAACTAGAATCTATTAGCAACTCTGTTCTCCTTTTTAGGCCATTGAAACAACGCTGGGGGAAGGTCATGGTGTGATGCATTATATTGGAGCAGGTTTGACGGTGTTATGGTTGGAAGAAGCATATAAAGACACAGAGAAATTTTAACTCTCTAGAATGATGTCCTATTTTAAAGTAGATCTGAAATAGGAAAAATAACAAACTAGCGTGTGTCAAAAAGCTGCAAACATTTATTCTCTGTTCCAGAAGGTGATGTCATGTCAAAGCAAGCTCAAGGCTGAAGGACAGTTCTACTGATTTACTCATCAGCTTTAATTCCTGACACGTATAGGCTCCATCCCTATTGGCAATGGAGCCAGCCAGGGAATGGATGTGTTTGTGCAATTGGTTTCACAGGGTCTATTTCAGCAGGGGATCGAGGGTCTATTCTGATCTAGGAACTGGACATTGATAAAGCTTGAAACTAAAAGTGTCTTACGTAATGGGAATAATGTATAGTCAGTCTAAGTTAGAGGGGTTTTTGCCCACATGCCTTTTTTCTACACAAACAGTGGATTGTTAAACAAAGATACTCTTGAGGCCTAAGACTTGTTCTAAGACTTGTTCTAAGACTTGTTCTAAGACTTGTTCTACTTGTTCTAAGACTTACTTATCTGTCTTTTATTTCCAGGGTTTGACGCATACTTCACATCGCGGACTCTGGAGAACAACCGCAGGAACGTTTGGTTCGCAGAATACTGGGAGGAGAACTTCAACTGTAAACTAATGAGTTCCTCCAAGAAGGAAGACACCAGCAGGAAGTGCACAGGTAGCCATTTTGTTTCTGCACATGACAAAGTTGTACTTTAAACCCATTAAATATTGTTATTTAATCATAGGGCATGGTCATAGGCCTATAATAGATTTTGGAGAACTCAACAAGGTTGTACTTTATTACCCTAAACATTTTAACTCTTTAATCATATGACATTGTAGTAGGTGTATGACAGGATCTGCAACACATTGCTGTTCTCTGAACACCACTTGGTAATGTTTTATTCTGCGCTCTGCAATGATGTACAGTAACCACCCTAAGGCTTGGTACTCTTGTTGTAGGTGTGGATGATAGGGTTTAAAATCAATGCAGTGGTATTGAACACCACTCTTTTGCTGAGGAAGTTCAACCCACAACAGTTTTCTTTCTGTGCACGCAACCTACTCTACTGCAGTCTCATATGTATGATTCATTGAATTGAAGATCACTGCCCACCAAACAACATGCTGCTTCTTCAATGATTGAATTGAAGATCACTGCCCACCAAACAACATGCTGCTTCTTCAATGATTGAATTGAAGATCACTGCCCACCAAACAACATGCTGCTTCTTCAATGACTGAAGATCACTGCCCACCAAACAACATGCTGCTTTTTCAATGACTGAAGATCACTGCCCAACAAACAACATGCTGCTTCTTCAATGACTCTCTTTCTTGTTTGTTTCAAGTTTTTCCCCTTGCATTAGAACGCAACACCATAAAGAAGAGCTCAAGTCCCCTAGTCCGAGCTGAGCTTAGCTGAGCCCTTCCATTACATAATGAGCCTGGCTTCATCCCTATCCATATCTCCTCTCTGCTGTGGGTTCTGCATTCCAAATGGCACCGCATTTCCTATGAGTCATGGTCAAAAGTAGTGCACTACATAGAAAATAAGGTGCCATTTGAGACTCAGCCTGTATTTCAGGATGATTGACTTGTACAATACTACCGGCACAGCAGGCTGGATGAGACACGGTGGAAGACTGACAAGTTAAGCCTTGAAGCATTCTTAATGAGAATGTCAGAAAACAGATTTTACATTATAAATCTACAAGCAAGGTGTTTCTTTCTGTGGAATAAGTGTGGTATAGTTTAGCCACAGGAAACATGAAGAAATACTACAGGTGTGATGTTTATCTGGTGATAGTGCAGTAGGTGGAGGTGTCGTTTAATTAACTTTTTTGTTAATTAAATTAAATTATTTGTAAACATAACTCAATAATATTTGAAATTATGTATTTCCTATTCATCAAAAACTGTATCAATAAGGCTTGAAATAACTTACAGTTGAAGTCAGAAGTTTACATACACCTTAGCCAAATACATTTAGCAGTAGCTTCTTCCTTGCTGAGCGGCCATTCAGGTTATGTCGATATAGGACTCGTTTTACTGTGGATATAGATACTTTTGTACCTGTTTCCTCCAGCATCTTCCCAAGGTCCTTTGCTGTTGTTCTGGGATTGATTTGCAGTTTTCTTACCAAAGTACGTTCATCTTTAGGAGACAGAACTCCTACCTGAGTGGTATGACGGCTGTGTGGTCCCATGGTGTTTATACTTGCGTACTATTGTTCGTACAGATAAACGTGATACCTTCAGGCGTTTGGAAATTGCTCCCAAGGATGAACCAGACTTGTGGAGGTCCACATTTTTTTTTCTGAGGTCATGGCTGATTTCTTTTGATTTCCCCATGATGTCAAGCAAAGAGGCACTGAGTTTGAAGGTAGGCCTTGAAATATATCCACAGCTACACCTCCAATTGACTCAAGTTATTTCAATTAGCCTATCAGAAGCTTCTAAAGCCATGACATAATTTTCTGGAATTTTCCAAGCTGTTTAAAGGCACAGTCAACTTAGATTCTGACCCACTGGAATTGTGATACAGTGAATTCTAAGTGAAATAATCTGTCTGTAAATAATTGTTGGAAAAATGACTTGTGTCACGCACAAAGTAGATGTCCTAACCGACTTGCCAAAACTATAGTTAACAAGAAATGCGTTGAGTGGTTGAAAAACGAGTTTTAAAAACTCCAACCTAAGTGTATGTAAACTTCTGACTTCAACTGTATATTCTTTCTAAATATAGTATAATCAAATGATACAACTATTAACTATAAGATTTCACCTTCCTTGTAACAGTAAAATACATATTTGTGTGTTTACTGTTAGAGAAAATCTTCGTATTTTCTAAAGGGCTCTCTTGATCAAAACATCTGTCCCATCGTTGTGAATGTCTCACAGAGCTCTAGCTTGGCTTCCTGAACTTGTACAAAAATGCACCTTTCATTTCATACTAATCTTGTCCATCTATGACAAAGAAAAATAGTTTTTAGATTTTAGAATAATGGCTATAAATCAATCGCTATAGTGATGAAACAACTCTCTCCTGCTACTCTACAATGTAAAGATTGCAGGCATGTGCTTTGTCAGTGGCTGTGAGGTAACGTTCAGTCTGGAGTTGATGGACAGTCGTAAGAGTGAATGAAATGGTAGGAGGTACATCCCAGCGTCAAGTGGTTTCAAATTTCACGTCCTTCGTAACACAGGTAAAAAAAAAAAAAGATATACAACTATGTCTGTGAGAACCAGGAACCTCAGTTAATGTGGTGTCCACAGATCGATTTACATGCAAATTAGCAAAAATGTACAGGTTTTAGGCCAGATTGTTCTTCAAGCTGTTGAAACGTTCATACTGTAGATGACCAGCAAGGTCAAATCATAATCAGTAGGTATAGGGAGGGGGGGGGGGCAGAGAACCTGGGAGGATATAACCCCACCCACCTTTGCAAAAGCAAAGCCCCCACACCACCAAAGGGATATCAACAGGTCCCTAATTTACTACTCTGAGACAAGGCCGAGTATAGTCCACGAAGATCTCCTCCGCTGCACGAGCCGAGGACAGGAATGATGGAAGAGCGTGAGAGAACCAGTGACTCAGCCCTTGTAATAGGGTCAGAGATAGAGAATCCCAGTGGAGAGAGGGGAGCCGGCCAGGCAGAGACAGCAAAGGAGGTTTGTCAATCCAGTACCTTGCCATTCACCTTCGCACCCCTGGGCCAAACTACACTCAATCATAAGACCTACTGAAGAGATGAGTCTTCAGTAAAGACTTAAAGGTCGAGATTGAGTCTGCATCTTTCACATGGATCGACAGACTATTTAATAAAAATGGAACTCTATAGGAGAAAGCCCTGCCTCCAGCTTTTTGCTTAGAAATTCTAGGAACAATAAGGAGGTCTGAGTCTTGTGACCGTAGCGTACATGTAGGTATGTAGGGCAGGACCAAATCGTCTGGTAGGAGCAAGTCCATGTAATGCTTAGTATGATAGCAGTAACACTTTGAAATCAACCCTGGCCTTAACAGGAAGTCAGTGTAGAGAAGCTAGCACTGGAGTAATATGATCAAATATTTTGGTTCTAGTCAAGGTTATAGCAGCTGTGTTTAGCACTAAATGAAGTTTATTTAGTGCTTTATCCGGGTAGCCGGAGAGTAGAGCATTGCAGTACACTAATCTTGAAGTTACAAAAGCAGCATTTTTGGGCAAATTTTATTTTGCAATGTTTTTCGAAGATGTAAAAAAGCTGCTCTTTAAATATTTTGTATATGTTCGTCCATAAAGGAGGGAGATCAGGGTCCAGAATAATGCTGAGGTCCTTCACACTTTTCTTTGAGACAACTGTAGAACCATCGAGATCCATTTTCAGATTTGAAAGCAGATCACTTATGTTTCTTAGAACTGAAACTATCTAACATCTCTGTTTTTTGTCAGAGTTTAAACAGTAAGATTTCTTAGTGAGGCAAGTGCACTAATTAACATGAAAACATGATTAATAACAGCCATTTCCTGTCGGTATCCTACCATACCTAATCCCCTTTAACAAGACACCTCCACTATTACTGCAGTAGCTTCAGTGACTTCTGTACTTTTTTTTTTAACACATTACAAGACACAATTACTTGATTATCATTAAAAACATGATTAACAACTCCAAGTACAATCTCTAGGTGGGTACACTATTCCCTATAAGACGTCTACCTCCAGTGTGAGAGGTGTGAGAGCATTCAACCAAAGCAACCTCAGAGACGGACAGTACCTTTTTATGATATAACAAATACCTTTTTTGAATCTGTACTTAATTAATTGACATTAAAAAAACATTATTCGTCATCCTCAAGTCTAGATTTTTAACAATCTCCGGATACGTACCCTACTGATCCCCAGTAATACCTAAGCCCCATAATGAGACACCTAGGTAGTACCCTACTGATCCCCAGTAATACCTAAGCCCCATAATGAGACACCTAGGTAGTACCCTACTGATCCCCAGTAATACCTAAGCCCCATAATGAGACACCTAGGTAGTACCCTACTGATCCCCAGTAATACCTAAGCCCCATAATGAGACACCTAGGTAGTACCCTACTGATCCCCAGTAATACCTAAGCCCCATAATGAGACACCTAGGTAGTACCCTACTGATCCCCAGTAATACCTAAGCCCCATAATGAGACACCTAGGTAATAAACGGCCTGCAGTGTTAACAGGCTGAGAGGTCAGTGGTAGTGATATGACGACTGTACCTTCAGAAACTGCTGTATCAAATCAAATGTATTTATAAAGCCCTTTTTACATCAGCAGATGTCACATAGTGATGGACAGAAACCCATTATAAAACCCCAAACAGCAAGCAATGCAGATGTAGACAGAATTACAGTTGCAAGGAAAAACGCCCTAGAAAGGCAGGAACCTAGAAAGAAACTTAGAGAGGAACCAGGCTCTGAGGGGTGGCCAGTCCTCTTCTGGCTGTGCCGGGTAGAGGAATAGGGATCTGAACGGTGGCCAGTCCTCTTCTGGCTGTGCCGGGTAGAGGAACAAGGATCTGAACGGTGGCCAGTCCTCTTCTGGCTGTGCCGGGTAGAGGAACAAGGATCTGAACGGTGGCCAGTCCTCTTCTGGCTGTGCCGGGTAGAGGAACAAGGATCTGAACGGTGGCCAGTCCTCTTCTGGCTGTTGCCGGGTAGAGGAACAAGGATCTGAAGGGTGGCCAGTCCTCTTCTGGCTGTGCCGGGTAGAGGAACAAGGATCTGAAGGGTGGCCAGTCCTCTTCTGGCTGTGCCGGGTAGAGGAACAAGGATCTGAACGGTGGCCAGTCCTCTTCTGGCTGTTGCCGGGTGTACCCTTTTTAGTTAACAAACAAAACGGATGAATTATGAAAATAGTTTAAACTATCTCCATATGCTAATCCTCCAAATAAAGCGTAATCTCTTAGAAGTATGTTGAATAACTGTAGTGGTTAATTATGAAACAAGCAACAAACAAAAAAACATTTTGATCACCTTGAAAGATTCACAACACAGTGTGCAAACAATAACACCACTCAGAAGCATATACGTTGAAATACCTTTTTATTGTTTATATGAAACATGATTAACATCTAGCTACATGTAGGTATTCTAATTCTCCACACCAAGACTTCTTAATAACTTATCCCCATGACAAGCCACTTAGGCCTCCAGTGTGAGATTTCAGCAGGAGTGAATGCTGTACCTTTTTTTTAACATAACACACACATTGATCAGAGTCATAGTTCATTAGCATGAACACATGATTACCAATCTCCAGTTATTACCTATCCGAATATATAATGAGACCCCAAGGTAAAAAAGCCACGTCCGGTGTGATGGTATGAACGTGTCACTGTTAGCAGTAGCTCAGATCACTAACCCTGCTCTGGCTGTGGTTCCCCTCTCCTATCTAGGTGGAACATGCTTTTGTAGTTTAGCCCCTTCGCCTGGAGACAGCCAGGCAGCCAGCTAGGCAGGCAGGCAGGCAGCGAGCTGTGTGAGGCCAATTTGCACACATCAAGGAACAGAGTGGGACGACAGTAGGGGAAGCACATGCTGCTGTTGTAAGGATTACATTATGCTGCAGGGGCAATATGGGTCCTGGGATTCTGATAGGGTAGGAGAGATCAGAGTCTGGTGTTTCCAGTGTAGGAGGAGAGATCAGAGTCTGGTGTTTCCAGTGTAGGAGGAGAGATCAGAGTCTGGTGTTTCCAGTGTAGGAGGAGAGATCAGAGTCTGGTGTTTCCAGTGAGGGTGGGAAAGAGAACAGAGTCTGGTGTTTCCAGTGAGGGAGGGAAAGAAAACATGGTTTTGTGTTTCCAGTGAGGGTGGGAAAGAGAACAGGTTCTGATGTTTCCAGTGAGGGAGGGAAAGAAAACAGGGTCTTGTGTTTCCAGTGAGGGTGGGAAAGAGAACATGGTTTTGTGTTTCCAGTGAGGGTGGGAAAGAGAACATGGTTTTGTGTTTCCAGAGAGGGTGGGAAAGAGAAAAGAGTCTGGTGTTTCCAGTAAGGGTGGGAAAGAGAACAGGTTCTGATTTTTCCAGTGAGGGAGGGAAAGAAAACATGGTTTTGTGTTTCCAGTGAGGGTGGGAAAGAGAACAGGTTCTGATGTTTCCAGTGAGGGAGGGAAAGAAAACAGGGTCTTGTGTTTCCAGTGAGGGTGGGAAAGAGAACATGGTTTTGTGTTTCCAGTGAGGGTGGGAAAGAGAACATGGTTTTGTGTTTCCAGAGAGGGTGGGAAAGAGAAAAGAGTCTGGTGTTTCCAGTGAGGGTGGGAAAGAGAACATGGTCTTGTGTTTCCAGTGAGGGTGGGAAAGAGAACAGAGTCTGGTGTTTCCAGTGAGGGTGGGAAAGAGAACAGGTTCTGATGTTTCCAGTGAGGGAGGGAAAGAAAACATGGTTTTGTGTTTCCAGTGAGGGTGGGAAAGAGAACAGGTTCTGATGTTTCCAGTGAGGGTGGGAAAGAGAACAGAGTCTGGTGTTTCCAGTGAGGGTGGGAAAGAGAACAGAGTCTGGTGTTTCCAGTGAGGGTGGGAAAGAGAACAGAGTCTGGTGTTTCCAGTGAGGGTGGGAAAGAGAACGGGTTCTGATGTTTCCAGTGAGGGAGGGAAAGAAAACATGGTTTTGTGTTTCCAGTGAGGGTGGGAAAGAGAACAGGTTCTGATGTTTCCAGTGAGGGAGGGAAAGAAAACAGGGTCTTGTGTTTCCAGTGAGGGTGGGAAAGAGAACATGGTTTTGTGTTTCCAGTGAGGGTGGGAAAGAGAACATGGTTTTGTGTTTCCAGAGAGGGTGGGAAAGAGAAAAGAGTCTGGTGTTTCCAGTGAGGGTGGGAAAGAGAACATGGTCTTGTGTTTCCAGTGAGGGTGGGAAAGAGAACAGAGTCTGGTGTTTCCAGTGAGGGTGGGAAAGAGAACAGGTTCTGATGTTTCCAGTGAGGGAGGGAAAGAAAACATGGTTTTGTGTTTCCAGTGAGGGTGGGAAAGAGAACAGGTTCTGATGTTTCCAGTGAGGGTGGGAAAGAGAACAGAGTCTGGTGTTTCCAGTGAGGGTGGGAAAGAGAACAGAGTCTGGTGTTTCCAGTGAGGGTGGGAAAGAGAACAGAGTCTGGTGTTTCCAGTGAGGGTGGGAAAGAGAACGGGTTCTGATGTTTCCAGTGAGGGAGGGAAAGAAAACATGGTTTTGTGTTTCCAGTGAGGGTGGGAAAGAGAACAGGTTCTGATGTTTCCAGTGAGGGAGGGAAAGAAAACAGGGTCTTGTGTTTCCAGTGAGGGTGGGAAAGAGAACATGGTTTTGTGTTTCCAGTGAGGGTGGGAAAGAGAACATGGTTTTGTGTTTCCAGAGAGGGTGGGAAAGAGAACAGAGTCTGGTGTTTCCAGTGATGGAGGGAAAGAGAACAGAGTCTGGTGTTTCCAGTGAGGGTGGGAAAGAGAACATGGTTTTGTGTTTCCAGTGAGGGTGGGAAAGAGAACATGGTCTTGTGTTTCCAGTGAGGGTGGGAAAGAGAACATGGTTTTGTGTTTCCAGAGAGGGTGGGAAAGAGAAAAGAGTCTGGTGTTTCCAGTGAGGGTGGGAAAGAGAACATGGTCTTGTGTTTCCAGTGAGGGTGGGAAAGAGAACATGGTTTTGTGTTTCCAGTGAGGGTGGGAAAGAGAACATGGTTTTGTGTTTCCAGAGAGGGTGGGAAAGAGAAAAGAGTCTGGTGTTTGCAGTGAGGGTGGGAAAGAGAACATGGTCTTGTGTTTCCAGTGAGGGTGGGAAAGAGAACATGGTTTTGTGTTTCCAGAGAGGGTGGGAAAGAGAAAAGAGTCTGGTGTTTCCAGTGAGGGTGGGAAAGAGAACATGGTCTTGTGTTTCCAGTGAGGGTGGGAAAGAGAACAGGTTCTGATGTTTCCAGTGAGGGAGGGAAAGAAAACATGGTTTTGTGTTTCCAGTGAGGGTGGGAAAGAGAACAGGTTCTGATGTTTCCAGTGAAGTGAGCGAGGAGAGATCAGAGTATGGTGTTTCCAGTGAGGGAGGGAAAGAGAACAGGTTCTGATGTTTCCAGTGAGGGAGGGAAAGGGAACAGGGTCTGGTGTTTCCAGTGAGGGACGAGATATCAGAGACTGGTGTTTCTAGTGAGGGAGGGAAAGAGAACAGGGTCTGGAGTTTCCAGTGATGGAGGGAAAGAGAACAGGGTCTGGTGTTTCCAGTGAT
The DNA here is from genome assembly GCF_016432855.1 of Salvelinus namaycush. Classification (NCBI taxonomy): domain Eukaryota; kingdom Metazoa; phylum Chordata; class Actinopteri; order Salmoniformes; family Salmonidae; genus Salvelinus; species Salvelinus namaycush. Next base: position 53,814,495 of record NC_052326.1, on the reverse strand, counting down.
GGAGGGAAAGAGAACAGGGTCTGGTGTTTCCAGTGATGGAGGGAAAGAGAACAGGGTCTGGTGTTTCTAGTGAGGGAGGGAAAGAGAACAGGGTCTGATGTTTCCAGTGATGGAGGGAAAGAGAACAGGGTCTGGTGTTTCCAGTGATGGAGGGAAAGAGAACAGGGTCTGGTGTTTCCAGTGAGGGTGGGAAAGAGAACATGGTTTTGTGTTTCCAGAGAGGGTGGGAAAGAGAAAAGAGTCTGGTGTTTCCAGTGAGGGTGGGAAAGAGAACATGGTCTTGTGTTTCCAGTGAGGGTGGGAAAGAGAACAGGTTCTGATGTTTCCAGTGAGGGAGGGAAAGAAAACATGGTTTTGTGTTTCCAGTGAGGGTGGGAAAGAGAACAGGTTCTGATGTTTCCAGTGAAGTGAGCGAGGAGAGATCAGAGTATGGTGTTTCCAGTGTAGGAGGGAAAGAGAACAGGTTCTGATGTTTCCAGTGAGGGAGGGAAAGGGAACAGGGTCTGGTGTTTCCAGTGAGGGACGAGATATCAGAGACTGGTGTTTCTAGTGAGGGAGGGAAAGAGAACAGGGTCTGGTGTTTCCAGTGATGGAGGGAAAGAGAACAGGGTCTGGTGTTTCCAGTGATGGAGGGAAAGAGAACAGGGTCTGGTGTTTCCAGTGATGGAGGGAAAGAGAACAGGGTCTGGTGTTTCTAGTGAGGGAGGGAAAGAGAACAGGGTCTGATGTTTCCAGTGATGGAGGGAAAGAGAACAGGGTCTGGTGTTTCCAGTGATGGAGGGAAAGAGAACAGGGTCTGGTGTTTCCAGTGAGGGTGGGAAAGAGAACAGGGTCTGGTGTTTCTAGTGAGGGTGGGAAAGAGAACAGAGTCTGGTGTTTCCAGAGAGGGAGGGAATTTGGGGTCTGGTGTTTGCAGTGAGGGATGGGAGAACAGGCTTTGGTGTTTCCAGTGAGGAAGGGCTAGCCATTACAATACTACTATACCTGGCTAGCCATTACAATACTACTATACCTGACTAGCCATTACAATACTACTATACCTGGCTAGCCATTACAATACTTCTATACCTGGCTAGCCATTACAATACTACTATACCTGACTAGCCATTACAATACTACTATATCTGACTAGCCATTACAATACTACTATACCTGGCTAGCCATTACAATACTACTATACCTGACTAGCCATTACAATACTACTATACCTGACTAGCCATTACAATACTGCTATACCTGACTAGCCATTACAATACTACTATACCTGGCTAGCCATTACAATACTACTATACCTGACTAGCCATTACAATACTACTATACCTGACTAGCCATTACAATACTGCTATACCTGACTAGCCATTACAATACTACTATACCTGACTAGCCATTACAATACTACTATACCTGACTAGCCATTACAATACTACTCTACCTGACTAGCCATTACAATACTACTAAACCTGACTAGCCATTACCCTACTACTATACCTGACTAGCCATTACAATACTGCTATACCTGACTAGCCATTACAATACTACTATACCTGACTAGCCATTACAAAACGACTATACCTGACTAGCCATTACAATACTAATATACCTGACTAGCCATTACAATACTACTATACCTGACTAGCCATTACAATACTACTATACCTGACTAGCCATTACAATACTACTAAACATGGCTAGCCATTATAACACTACTATACCTGGCTAACCATTATAATACTACTATACCTGACTAGCCATTACAATACTACTATACCTGGCTAGCCATTACAATACTACTATACCTGACTAGCCATTACAATACTACTATACCTGGCTAGCCATTACAATACTACTAAACATGGCTAGCCATTATAATACTACTATACCTGGCTAACCATTATAATACTACTATATCTGGCTAGCCATTATAATACTACTATACCTGACTAGCCATTATAATACTGCTATACCTGACTAGCCATTATAATACTACTATACCTGGCTAGCCATTATAATACTACTATACCTGGCTAGCCATTATAATACTACTATACCTGGCTAGCCATTATAATCCTGCTATACCTGGCTAGCCATTATACTACTACTATACCTGGCTAACCATTATAATACTACTATACCTGACTAGCCATTACAATACTACTATACCTGACTAGCCATTATAATACTGATATACCTGGCTAGCCATTATAATACTACTATACTTGGCTAGCCATTATAATCCTGCTATACCTGGTTAGCCATTACAATACTACTATCCAGTATAATACTACTATTCCTGACTAGCCATTATAATACTGCTATACCTGGCTAGCCATTATAATACTACTAGCCATTATAATACTACTATACCTGACTAGCCATTATAATCCTGCTATACCTGGCTAGCCATTACAATACTACTATCCATTATAATACTACTATACCTGACTAGCCATTATAATACTGCTATACCTGGCTAGCCATTACAATACTACTAGCCATTATAATACTACTATACCTGACTAGCCATTACAATACTACTATACCTGACTAGCCATTATAATACTGATATACCTGGCTAGCCATTACAATACTACTATACCTGACTAGCCATTATAATACTGCTATACCTGGCTAGCCATTACAATACTACTATACCTGACTAGCCATTATAATTCTGCTATACCTGACTAGCCATTACAATACTACTATCCATTATAATACTACTATACCTGGCTAGCCATTATAATACTACTATACCTGACTAGCCATTACAATACTAATGTCCATTATAATACTACTATACATGGCTAGCCATTACAATACTACTATACCTGACTAGCCATTATAATACTGCTATTCCTGGCTAGCCATTACAATACTACTATACCTGACTAACTATTACAATACTACTATACCTGACTAACCATTATAATACTGCTATACATGACTAGCCATTAAAATGATACTATACCTGACCAGCCATTATAATACTACTATCCATTATAATACTACTATACCTGACTAGCCATTATAATACTGCTATACCTGGCTAGCCATTATAATACTACTATACCTGACTAGCCATTACAATACTACTATCCATTATAATACTACTATACCTGACTAGCCATTATAATACTACTAGCCATTATAATACTGCTATACCTGGCTAGCCATTACAATACTGCTCTACCTGACTAGCCATTATAATACTGCTATACCTGGCTAGCCATTACAATACTAATATCCATTATAATACTACTATACCTGACGATCCATTATAATACTACTATACCTGACTAGCCATTATAATACTGCTATACCTGACTAGCCATTATAATACTGCTATACCTGGCTAGCCATTATAATCCTGCTATACCTGACTAGCCATTATAATACTGCTATACCTGGCTAGCCATTATAATCCTGCTATACCTGACTAGCCATTATAATACTACTATACCTGACTAGCCATTATAATACTACTATACCTGGCTAGCCATTATAATACTGCTATACCTGGCTAGCCATTATAATACTGCTATACCTGGCTAGCCATTATAATACTACTATACCTGACTAGCCATTATAATACTGCTTTACCTGGCTAGCCATTATAATACTGCTATACCTGACTAACCATTATAATACTGCTATACCTGGCTAGCCATTATAATACTACTATACCTGACTAGCCATTATAATACTGCTATACCTGGCTAGCCATTATAATACTACTATCCATTATAATCCTGCTATACCTGACTATCCATTATAATACTACTATACCTGACTAGCCATTGTAATACTGCTATACCTGACTAGCCATTATAATACTGCTATACCTGGCTAGCCATTATAATACTACTATACCTGACTAGCCATTATAATCCTGCTATACCTGACTAGCCATTATAATACTGCTATACCTGACTAGCCATTATAATACTACTATACCTGACTAGCCATTATAATACTGCTATACCTGGCTAGCCATTATAATCCTGCTATACCTGACTAGCCATTATAATACTACTATACCTGACTAGCCATTGTAATTCCACCCTACCTGGTTATCCATTGTAATACCACTGTACCTGGTTAGCCATTATAACACTACTGTACCTGGTTATCCATTGTAATACCACCGTACCTGACTAGCCATTGTAATTCCACCCTACCTGGTTATCCATTATAATACCACTGTACCTGGTTAGCCATTATAACACTACTCTACCTGGTTATCCATTATAACACTACTGTACCTGGTTATCCATTGTAATACCACTGTACCTGGTTAGCCATTATAACACTACTGTACCTGGTTATCCATTATAACACTACTGTACCTGGTTATCCATTGTAATACCACTGTACCTGGTTAGCCATTATAACACTACTGTACCTGGTTAGCCATTATAACACTACTGTACCTGGTTATGCATTGTAATACCACTGTACCTGGTTAGCCATTATAACACTACTGTACCTGGTTAGCCATTATAACACTACTGTACCTGGTTAGCCATTAGAACACTACCATATCTTAGGAGTTCTATGCCTTTTATTTTTCTGTCCTGTCCTACATTAATTAGCAGCCCTCCCTCCTCTCTGTTGGATTATTACTTGCGTGGCGTGTTAGCTGCTGGCGCCGCCTCCCTCTTTAACCAGACGTAATGCGATGATTAGGACAGGATTTAACAGGACGTTTCCTTCCTCTCACCGTGTCTCCCTGTTTGTCTAATTTTGGTTGACTGTTTCTTCATCTTCACATTTCTCACCCTGCTACGGAAGCTTATTGCTGCCACAGAACAAACAGTTCATGTCTCCCCCGTTCTTTTTGTCAGCAATACCCTTCATGGCTGACCAACAGTGGAAATAGATCTATTATTGCTGACCTTAATCACCTCTACAGTATTTGGCGGCTACTAAACGTTCACATACCGAACGGGGTCAAAAGCAGGAGAGATAGTAGTTGCTTCTCTCCTCCTCTACATATTATCCTGGAACCCAATCCTCATGAGATATAAAGTGCAGCCAAAAATGTCATGCACCCTAACACAATGTTTGGTGGTTTTACTAGCAGCTAAATACGCATTTGAGAACACGTTCTGTTACCATGTTCTAAGCAAAGTAGTCTTCCAGTACATTGTTTCAGGAAGCTGCCACAAAACACCATTCACCTTAGTACATGTGCATTTCTGTTCACTGTGATAAAATAAATATCTGTTTGCATGACATTTTTGGCTGCACTTTATATCTCATTCCAGCAATTACACTCAAAAATGGCACAAAACCATCAACTTATACAGTATACCATGTTTACTGTTTACTGAAAATTAAACTCAGCCGTTACTCAGCCGCATGGGGATTGGGTTCCAGGATAATATGGAAAGGAGGAGAGAAGTAACCATCTCCCCTGCTTTTGACCCCGTTCAGCGTGTGAACGTTTAGCGGCACCAAATACTGTAGGGGTGATTAGTGTGACATGCTTTCTCCAATCTATCATAGAGCAGGAAATAGAACATCTCTTTAAATGTTACTGGCTGGAACAATCTTCTCTGAGATAAATTCTAAGCTCCCATGATGCACTGTGTTGGGGGGGAGAGAGAGATTCCAATGTCCCTTGTCCAAATGTAAATGAGTTTGTTTGATACGGTACATAATGATAATGTGCCTATGTGTTTGATAGGGTATATAATGATATTGTCTATGTGTTTGATATGGTATATCATGATAGTGTCTATGTGTATGATAGGGTATATCATGATAGTGTCTATGTGTATGATAGGGTATATCATGATAGTGTCTATGTGTATGATAGGGTATGTCATGATAATGCATATATGAGTTTAATAGGGTATAATGATAATGTATTTGTTTTTGGGTATATGATGATAAGGTTCTAGGTCCCCAAGAACACAGTGGCCTCCATCATTCTTAAATGGAAGAAGTTTGGAACCACCAAGACTCTTCCTAGAGCTGGCCAAACTGAGCATTCGGGGAAGACGGGCCTTGGTCAGGGATGGTCACTCTGACAAACCTCGAGAGTTCCTCTGTGGAGATGGGAGAACCTTCCAGAAGGACAACCATCTCTGCAGCACTCCACCAATCAGGCCTTTATGATAGAGTGGCCAGACGGAAGCCACTCCTCAGTAAAAGGCTCATGACAGCCCGCTTGGAGTTTGCCAAAAGGCACCTATAGGACTCTTAGACCATGAGAAACAAGATTATCTGGTCTGATGAAACCAAGGTTGAACTCTTTGCCCTGAAATCCAACCGAAACGTCTGGAGGAAACCTGGCACCATCCCTATGGTGAAGAATGGTGGTGGCAGGATGATGCTGTGGGGATGTTTTCAGCGGCAGGGACTGGGAGACTGGTCAGGATCAAGAGAAAGATGAACAGAGCAAAGTACAGAGAGATCCTTGATGAAAACTTGCTCCAGAGGGCTCAAGACCTCAGAATGGGGCGAAGGTTCACCTTCCAATAGGACAACGACCCTAAGCACACAGCCAAGACAACGCAGAAGTGACTTCGGGACAAGTCTCTGAATGTCCTTGAGTGGGCCAGCCAGAGCCCGGACTTGAACCCGATCTAACATCTCTGGAGAGACCCGAAAATAGCTGTTCAGGAACACTCCCCATCCAACCTGGCCCGAAATTGAGAGGATCTGCAAAGAAGAATGGGAGAAACTCCCCAAATACAGGTGTGCCAAGATTGTAGTGTCATACCCAAGAAGTCTCAAGTCTGTAATCGCTGCCAAAGGTGCTTCAACAAAGTACTAAGCAGAGTTTCTGAATACTTAAATTTTTTTGAAATATCACATTTACATAAGACATTTGTAAAAATGTCAAAAAAATCTGTTTTCCCTTTGGTGTATAGTGTGAAGATTGACGAGGGAATTTGTTTTTAATCCATTTTAGATAAACGCTGTAACGTAACAAACTGTGGAAAAAGTGAAGGCGTCTGAATACTTTCCGAATGCACTGTATAATGATAATGTACTGTATATTGCATGTAATGATTATATGTGTATGTCATATGGTGATGATACGAGCCACAAGGTACCAATGATATTTTATGGTTGTGAGATTGTGTTTTCTTTAGTGTTCATTTTGTTTTATTATTTATTACGGGAAACACAGTTGCTAATTAAAGTTGGAAGCTCTGTTGGGTATTTGCAAAAGATCAAAAGAAATCTGGAGCAGTAAGACATTGCCATGGAGACATTTGGGTTGCACTGTTGCTACACTACCACGTGTGTGTGAGTGTGTGCGTGTGTGTGGGTGTGTCAAAACAAAGCCAATGCTGAATACAGATCCAGCCTAGGGCAACCATTTTAACTACTCCAAATCTTTCAGTTATTCCTGACTCCGTTGTTGGTATTATATATTTTCAGGGGAATCAAGCATTTCTGCAATGACAGATTCTAGAGCACGTTTGTGAACTTTCACCATCTCAATGCTTAATGTGGTTCATTGTGTCTTCCTCTTTTTATTGTTTCCCAAGTTGTCCTATTTATTTAATTTAACGTTAAAGTTGATTATTTTATGCTCAGACTAAGTGTTCAAGTAAAAACATTTCATAATAAGTCAGAGAAATAAAAACTAAAAAAGTAGTATAAATTAAAACTGATGAAATTAAATGTCATTTTCTTTCAGCGGAATCAGAAATAGTACCAAAATGTACAGAGGGAAGGAACCTTTCTCTACAGAGTCTTGTAAGATGATGTACTGTACATACCTTGAGTTAATTAACACAACAAACTGCTATTTTTTATTTTTCCTAACAGAAGCCCCGTATGTGACAAAATGAAGCAGTAGAAATTAGGATTGGGTCTAAATTGAATAATGGATAGTGTAACAGGTCATTCAAATCTTTGAAGAAAGGAGATTAGGATTTTGATGGTCAAACACACGTTGGGCTTCACCATTGCTGTTGTTATTATCATCATATTGTAACCATTATTTTCCTCAATAAGTCTGCTCAATGTAAATTGGTTGTAATGTTATTATTTTTCGGGAAAATGTCAATGACAACCCAGAAAAAGTGTCCTGTATTCTCATTGTTTGCCAGTGTACAATCGCTGGCATACAATACATTTGAGATGTGAACATGTCTCTCCGTGTGGTATCATTTAACCCCCTAAGGTTGATGTCTGCGCTCCACTGAAATGTAATTAGCATAATCCCCCCCCAAAATCCCCATGAAAATCCTTCAGTTTAAACTAGAGATATCTGGGTTTTGTTGCATTGGATGCGTCACAATCACAACATCCGCCGATGTAACACTTCTGCATGTGTGGTGAAAGCTGACAGAGCTAGAGCGGTGTTTGTCAAACCATGAGACATCCCAAAAATCGGTCTTCTCACAAAATTGTTTGTAGCGTCGGAACAGTTTGGCCGACAAACTATTATGACCCCTTTTCTACGTTTTGCTGTACGACCCACAAGCGTCTTGGGACTTGTTTGAAGTCGGTACAGCCGATCTGCCAACTTCTGTCTGTAGCATCCGAACAGTTTGGGCTACACACTAGTATGGCCCGTCTGTGTAAAGGTGAGACTGTCACAAACAATATATATGGAGTCTGTTTAATGACAAAATAAGGGGTTAAATACTAATATTTTCTGTTCTGTCTCAGATATAGGACAGGCACTTCAGAACAAACTTCCTTCAGAATTTTTTTTTGGGGGGGACTATCTGTTGCTCCATGTAGTGAATCTGTTATTCAATGCATTTGTATGGGCTAATAGCAGTCAAGGCCAAATACAATGAATCATCAAATACAAAAAAAACAATTAAAAAAATGATACTATGCCTCAGGACAACCTGGCCTGATGATTCCTGGCTGTCCCCACCTGGCCGTGCTGCTGCTCCAGTTTCAACTGTTCTGCTTGCGGCTATGGAACCCTGACCTGTTCACAGGGCATGCTACCTTGTCCCGGATCTGCTGTTTTCAACTCTCTCTCTATCGTTCTCTGTGACGCACCTGCTGTCTCGACCTCTGAATGCTTGGCTATGAAAAGCCCAATTACATTTACTCCTGAGGTACTGATCTGTTGCACCCTCTGTGATTATTATTTGACCCTGCTAGTCATCTATGAACGTTTGAACATCTTGAAGAACAATCTGGCCTTAATGCCCATCTACTCTTATAATCTCCACCGGGAACAGCCAGAAGAGGACTGGCCACCCCTCAGAGCCTGGTTCCTCTCCTAGGTTTCTTCCTACTGTAGGTTCCTGCAATTCTAGGGAGTTATTCCTAGCCATGGTGCTTCTACATCTGCATTGTTGCTGTTTGGGGTTTTAGGCTGGGTTTCTGTTTATCACTTTGTGACATCTACTGATGTAAAAAGGGCTTTATAAATACATTTGATTGATTGATTGAGTAGTACTCTTCTCCCCTGGCTTAGACAGGGCTTATAAGGTAAAATGTTTTGTATAGTACACAGTGGTTTAGACTTTTGTTGTAATTCTCCAAAAGTCTCCAAGGTGATGAAATAAATCCGGAGAAGGTAGAGAGCAGATCGTAAAATTGTTTAATATGTGTAAAAAAAAAATATATTTAAATATATATTTCCTGGGCTTTCTTAGATTTCCTAGATATAGGACAAACACTTCAAAATCTTGTTTCGTTATTATACATTTGTTGACTGTCATTTTTGCCATTTATGAATGTGTTATTCAATGCATTTCTCTGGGCTATAGTAGTAAAGTTCAAATTCAATATATTATTAAAAAAATATATATATATATATATGATTTTTGGATACCTAACATGGTCCTAAAATTCTAAATCAAATAGCTAAATGATCCATAGTATGACCATCTTAAAACAATTCCATATGTCAGTTTAAACCCCCCCCCCCCCCCACCCCTCATATAGTATTTGTTCATATTTAAATTGTTTACAAACATTGAACTAAAACAAGCTTATATTTTGGATCCTAATAGAATAAGATTTGAACTAAGCTCATCAGGCATTTACAAGTTATATTCTTCAAGAATCAATGGGTACACATTATTCATTAATACGGATGTAGCAATTGCAGATTGCTACTGTCAAGTAATGTCCCGTATTTACCCAGTTATTAGGCAGAAGTAATTTCGTAACATTACATATGTGCTATACTTGGCAGCCAACACACATCTGAATTACGTACACAGCACATACAAGAAATGTATTAAGTAAACAAATACAGTACAAATCAGGAAGTCAGGCAGGATCTATTCAAAAATACATATTGGAATATTCTTCTCTTTTCATCCACAGGCCAGGAGCGGATCGGGATTGACTCGAAGTACGAACAGGAGGGGAAGGTTCAGTTTGTGATCGATGCGGTGTACGCTATGGCCCATGCCCTTCACAACATGCAGAGAGACCTGTGTCCCGATGTCTCAGGGATCTGTGAAGATATGGACCTAGCTGGGGGCAAGAAACTGCTCAAGTACATCCGCAGTGTCACCTTCAATGGTAAGTATACTAATGCCAACACATCAATCAATCGACCAATCAATCAACCAATTAATCCATCATTCAACCAATCAATCAATATAGTACACTGTAACGACGTGATAACAACCTATTAGGTACACCCTGGTGAAGGTTCTTCAGCCAAAATGTTGGTCAAATATTTTACCGAAATATTACTGAAATACATCCACAGCTACCAGAGGTACAACATTCACTTCCTGTTTTGAAGAACACAAAACAGCAAAACCAGACAATGTTTACACTGTAGGAAGTGATGTCATAACATACATGTTCCGTATTGACTGACCTTCATGTCTTAAAGTAATGATGGACTGTCGTTTCTCTTTGCTTATATTAGCTGTTCTTGTCATAAGATGGACTTGGTCTTTTACCAAATAGGGCTATCTTCTGTATACCAACCCTTACCTTGTCACAACACAACTGATTGGCTCAAACACATTAAGAAGGAAATATAATTCCACAAATTAACTTTTTTTTTTTTTTTTAATTAAAAATTTTCGCCCATTTTCTCCCCAATTTTCGTGGTATCCAATCGCTAGTAATTACTATCTTGTCTCATCGCTACAACTTCCGTACGGGCTCGGGAGAGACGAAGGTCGAAAGCCATGCGTCCTCCGAAGCACAACCCAACCAAGCCGCACTGCTTCTTTAACACAGCGCCAATGTGTCGGAGGAAACACCGTGTACCTGGCCCCCTTGGTTAGCGCGCACTGCGCCCGGCCCGCCACAGGAGTCGCTGGAGCGCGATGAGACAAGGATATCCCTACCGGCCAAACCCTCCCTAACCCGGACGACGCTATGCCAATTGTGCGTCGCCCCACGGACCTCCCGGTCACGGCCGGCTGCGACAGAGCCTGGGCGCGAACCCAGAGACTCTGGTGGCGCAGTTAGCACTGCGATGCAGTGCCCTAGACCACTGCGCCACCCGGGAGGCCCCACAAATTAACTTTTAACAAGGCACACCTGTTAATTGAAATGTATTCCAGATGACTTTGCTTTTCTATTTCAAATGTTTTACTTATCTATTGTTTTACTTAACACTTTTTTTTCTTATCTTCTTAATTAGGGCATTAAGGTCTTGTAAATAAGCATTTCACTGTAAGGTCTACACCTGTTGTATTCGGCACATGTGACAAATAAAATGTGATTTGATTTGATACCTCATAAAGCTGGTTGAGAGAATGCCAAAAGTGTGCAAAGCTTTGATTAAGGCAAAAATATAACATATATTTTTTATTTGTTTAACACTTTTTTTGGTTACTACATGATTCCATATATGTTGATTGTGTTGATGTTTTCACTATTATTCTACAATGTAGTAAAAAAAAAAATTGTAAAATAGTAAAATAAAGAAAAACCCTTGAATGAGTAGGTGCATCCAAACCTTTGACTGGTACTGTACTGTATGTGTGGAATTATTTTATTAGACCAGCCCACAAACAAAAACAAAAAAATCATGTCATCTGTAATGCTGACTGATAAGTGCATTATAAAGGTTTCGGGTTTGATTATGAAAAAAAAGAATAATGGTTTTCAATTTCTATTATTATAATGGTTTTTAATTAAATGCATTATGTGGGTTGAATGCTGTAACAAACACAGATTAAAACAATTAATACAAGTCCCATGATGGTAGTGAGTGCCCATTACTGCTTATCACTTATTAACCATAATTTATTCACATTACTTTACTTTAATAAAATATTTCAGTTGTGTATATACACAATTTTTTCAGCCTATTTGAAGAATTTATTATTTCATTCCAAGTCCTCGTCTCATATTTATAGAGCTGCCTGACAAAATCTTTATTTTAGTAGTTCTTCAAAGTAAACAATACTTTTATGACTGCTGAACACCAACTATAGCTCATAGATCATGTACTGTATTGTTAAGCAACTGCTCCCTATCCCTCTCAAATGTGTGTTCTTGACCGGATAAGTAGGTGTGCAATGGATTAAGGTCACTGTAGTTAATTACCACATTTCTGCGCTAAACTATGTAGAATTTTTCCCTGTTGGAAACTACAACTCCCTACTACATCGCACATTTCGGGCTTGATTTACATTTTGTTGTCTTACAGCCTAAATTTAAAATGGATTCAATTGAGATGTTTTGTCACTGGCCTACACACAATACCCCATGATGTCAAATTCGAATTATGTTTTTAGAAATGTTTACAAAATAATAAAAAATGAAAATCTGAAATGTCTTGAGTCAATAAGTATTCAACCCCTTTGTTGTGGCAAGCCTAAATACGTGCAGGAGTAGAAATGTGCTTAACAAGTCACATAATAAGTTTGCATGGACTCACTTTGATTGCAATAGTGTTTAACGTGATTTTTGAATGACTACCTCATCTCTGTACCCCAACAGATACAATTATTATCTGTACGATCCCTCAGTCGAGCCTGTCTTCTCTTGAGAGCCAGGTCTGCTTACAGCTGCCTTTCTCAATAGCAAGGCTATGCTCACTTACGTAGTCAAAGCTTTTCTTAAGTTTGGGTCAGTCACAGTGGTCAGGTATTCTGCCACTGTGTACTCTCTGTTTAGGTCCAAATAGCATTCTAGTTTGCTCTGTTTTTTTGTTAATTCTTTCCAATGTGTCAAGTAATTATCATTTTGTTTTCTCATGATTTGGTTGGGTCTAAATGTGTTGCTGGGGCTCTGTGGGGTCTGTTTGTGTTTGTGAACAGAGCCCCAGGACCAGCTTGCTTAGGGGACTCTTCTCCAGGTGCATCACTCTGTAGGTGATGGCTTTGTTATGGAAGGTTTGGGAATCGCTTCCTTTTAGGTGGTTGTAGAGTTTAACGTCTCTTTTCTGTATTTTTTTAAATTTGCGGGTATCAGCCTAATTCTGCTCTGCATGCATTATTTGGTGTTTTACGTTGTACACGGAGGATATTTTTGCAGAATTCTGCATGCAGAATCTCAATTTGGTGTTTGTCCCATTTTGTGAATTCTTGGTTGGTGAGCGGATCCCAGACCTCACAACCATAAAGGGCAATGGGTTCTATAACTGATTCAAGTATTTGTAGCCAGATCCTAATTGGTATGTTGAATTTTATGTTCCTTTTGATGGCACAGAAGGCCCTTCTTGCCTTGTCTCTCAGATCGTTCACAGCTTTGTGTAAGTTACCTGTGGCGTTGATGTTTAGGCCAAGGTATGTAAAGTTTTTTGTGTGCTCTAGGGCAACAGTGTCTAGATGTTTGTATTTGTGGTCCTGGCGATTGGACCTTTTGGAACACCATTATTTTGGTCTTACTGAGATTTACTGTCAGGGCCCAGGTCTGGAAGAATCTGTGCAGAAGATCTAGGTGCTGCTGTAGGCCCTCCTTGGTTGGTGACAGAAGCATCAGATCATCAGAAAACAGTATACAGTTTACTTCAGATTCTAGTAGGGTGAGGCCGGGGGCTGCAAAATGTTCTAGTGCCCTCGCCAATTTGTTGATGTTATGTGGGGCTCAAGCTGCATCCCTGTCTCACCCCACAGCCCTGTCTCACCCCACAGCCCTGTCTCACCCCACAGCCCACTGCCAAGAGATGTGCTATAGGTGTACCTACCATAGGAGTCCCCTCGAAGCCTAACATAGTGAATATGTACATACCCAGCATGCGACAGAGCTGCAGGAGTTGTGATCCGTTGTTGTTGGTTATGTTGTCATACTGTAGTTGTGCCTAGGGTTGCATATGGGGGAGGGAATGCTGTGATCTCCAGGGAGGTGTTTGTCCCCCTGTGTGCTGAGGGTATCAAATCAAATCATATCAAATGTATTTATATAGCCCTTCGTACATCAGCTGATATCTCAAAGTGCTGTACAGAAACCCAGCCTAAAACCCCAAACAGCAAGCAATGTCGGTGTAGAAGCACGGTGCCTAGGAAAAACTCCCTAGAAAGGCCAAAACCTAGAAAGAAACCTAGAGAGGAACCAGGCTATGAGGGGTGGCCAGTCCTCTTCTGGCTGTGCCGGGTGGAGATTATAACAGAACATGGCCAAGATGTTCAAATGTTCATAAATGACCAGCATGGTCACATAAAAATAATCACAGTAGTTGTCGAGGGTGCAGAACCTCAGGAGTAAACGTCAGTTGGCTTTTCATAGCCGATCATTAAGAGTATCTCTACCGCTCCTGCGGTCTCTAGAGAGTTGAAAACAGCAGGTCTGGGACAGGTAGCACGTCCGGTGAACAGGTCAGTGTTCCATAGCCGCAGGCAGAACAGTTGAAACTGGAGCAGCAGCACGGCCAGGTGAACTGGGGACAGCAAGGAGTCATCATGTCAGGTCGTCCTGAGGCATGGTCCTAGGGCTCAGGTCCTCCGAGAGAGAGAAATAAAGAGAGAAAGAGAGAATTAGAGAGAGCATACTTAAATTCACACAGGACACCGGATAAGACAGAAGTACTCCAGATATAACAAACTGACCCTAGCCCCCCGACACATAAACTAATGCAACATAAATACTGGAGGTTGAGTCAGGAGGGGTCAGGAGACACTGTGTCAGGTTCTTGTCCAGTTCTGGCATTTAGGTCACCATAGACTAGTATATGTCCCTGAGCCTGGAAATTATTAATTTCCCCCACCAGGATGGAGAAGCTGTCTTCATTAAAGTATGGGGATTCTAGTGGGGGGATATAGGTAACACACAGGAGGACATTTTTCTCTGTTAAGATCATTTCCTTTTGAATTTCTTGCCAAATGTAAAATATTCCTGTTTTGATAAATTTAATAGAGTGAGTTAGGTCTGCTCTAAACCAAATTAGCATACCCCATGAGTCCCTTCCCTGTTTCACACCTGGTAGCTTGGTGGATGGGACTACCAGGTCTCTGTCGTTAACACCACCTTTCTTAACAGAGTGGTATTGTGTTAATATAGCACTGTGCCATGCCAGGGGATGGTCTGTGTGGAATATTAAGTTGCTTATGTTCCCATTTTTATAACAGTCAGCAAAAAGTGTCTCTTGATTTTCCATAAGGAGCTTTTTCTGTACTATTTTCTTGCCTTATCATGTTGTACATACACAGGGTACTGTATTTTAATTACCTCTGAACAACAGCTTCAAAGACTTCTGCATTTGGTTGGGGTAGCCTGTTTGATTCTCGTGCCATTGGGCAAAAGGGCTCTGACACCTCTCACTTGACACGTCAGTGCTAATTGAAGTTCTATCTCCTTGTCCTAGCAAACTTGGTAGTCCAACTCAGCATTAAGTCCTCATAAAGTAAAGTATATAACTGTAATGTACTTTTCTTCTCGGCTTTTGAATATAAAATATAGCTTCAGACTAAACATTACTCACTCAGTTCCAGGTTGGATGGTGTTTTCAGTTTGTTTCCCAGAGCATTTGCTGTATAGCTTGGGCCTTCCAGGTAATTCCGTAATTCCATCCAAAATCAGGTTGTAGGCTTTGAGTTTTGATCTGGAGGGTTTATGCTGTGGAGGGTAGAATCCTGTCCCTGTCAAAACATCCAAGTTTACAGTGGCTTGCAAGATGATTCACCCCCCTTGGCATTTTTCCAATTTTGTTGCCTTACAAATTAAAATATTAAAATAGATTTTTGGGGGGGGTTTGTATCATTTGATTTACACAACACCTTGAAGATAAAAAAAATATTTTTTATTGTTTAACAAACAAGAAATAACACAAAAAAACTGAAAACTTGAGATTGCATAACTATTCATCCCCCCAAAGTCAATACTTTGTAAAGACACCTTTTGCAGCAATTACAGCTGCACGTCTCTTGTGGTATGTCTCTAAAAGCTTGGCACATCTAGTCACTGGGATTTTTGCCCATTTTTCAAGGGAACACTGCTCCAGCTCCTTCAAGTTGGATGGGTTCCGCTGGTGTACATCAATCTTTAAGTCATACCACAGATTCTCAATTGGATTGAGGTCTGGGCATTGACTAGGCTATTCCAAGACATTTAAATGTTTCCCCTTAAACCACTCAAGTGTTGCTTTAGCTGTATGCTTAGGGCCATTGTCCTGCTGGAAGGTTTCCCTCAAGAATTTCCCTGTATTTACACCATCCATCATTACTTCATTTCTGACCAGGTTCCCAGTCCCTGCCGTTGAAAAACATCCCCACAGCTTGATGCTGCCACCACCATGCTTCACTGTGGAGATGGTGTTCACGGGGTGAGGGGTGTTGGGTTTACGTTTTCCTTGATGGCCAAAAAGCTCAATTTTAGTCTGATAAAGGAATTTATATGTTTAAAGTAATGACTAAAGAATTCCACCCTGAAACATATTTAACGGTGTGAAATGTATTGGAATAATAAGACTATAATCCAATATTAGAAAATAAGACTATAATCCAATAATGTGTGTGTGGGACAAGTTAAGAGGGAGAAATGTATGGTTGAGAAAACAGAGGCTGGTATAAAATGACTGTGTTTGCATTTTTGACTTCAGAACGTTCTCTGAATAAAGAACTAACCTATTGCAGACTGGGGGCTTTGTCTAATTCTTCATTAACCAGGGTCTTACAAACTTCTGGGAATTGGTTAAAGCTATAGTGATAGTTGAGTTCAACCATTGGGATAAAAATTCTCGTGATACAGTCTCATCTGACCAGAGTACCTTCTTCCATACGTTTGGGGAGTCTCCCACATGCCTTTTGGCGAACACCAAATGTGTTTGCTTATTTTTCTCTGTAAGCAATGGCTTTTTTTCTGGTCACTCTTCCGTAAAGCCCAGCTCTGTAGAGTGTACGGCTTAAAGTGGTCCTATGGACAGATACTAAAATCCCCGCTGTGGAGCTTTGCAGCTCCTTCAGGGTTATCTTTGGTCTCTATGTTGCCTCTTTGATTAATGCCCTCCTTGCCTGGTCCGTGAGTTTTGGTGGGCGGCACTCTCTTGGCAGGTTTGTTGTGGTGCCATATTCTTTCAATTTTTTAATATTGGATTTAATGGTGCTCTGTAGGATGTTCAAAGTTTTGGATATTTTTTCATAACCAAAACCTGAACTGTACTTCTCCACAACTTTGTCCCTGACCTGTTTGGAGCGCTCCTTGGTCTTCATGGTGCCGCTTGCTTGGTGGTGCCCCTTTGCTTAGTGGTGTTGCAGACTCTGGGGTCCTTTCAGAACAGGTTTATATATACTGAGATCATGTGACAGATCATGTGACACTTAGATTACACACAGGTGGACTTTATTTAACAAATTATTTGACTTCTGAAGGTAATTGGTTGCACCAGATCTTATTTAGGGGTTTCATAGCAAAGGGAGTGAATACATATGCACGACAAAAGTATATTTTTTAACTCCCCTTCACCAATTTGGACTATTTTGTGTATGTTCATTACATGAAATCCAAATAAAAATAAATTTCAATTACAGGTTGTAATGCATCAAAATAGGAAAAACGACAAAGGGAATGAATACTTTGGCAAGGCACTGTATTACATTTCTAACATTTCTAACATATCTAACGCCAAATATATATTTTTCTAAGAACATGCTGAAAAATGCAGGAGCTCATCTGCTCATGACCTCTCTGTCCTCTGTCTCTTCTCCATCACCCCAATGAAGTGACAACATCAGTTATTCTCTTCTCTATCTCCATCACCCCAGTGAAGAGACAGAGGCATCAGCCATTGTGTGAGAGAGGAGATAATGAAGCATGAAGCGACTAGGTAGCAAGGAGTAACAGGCTTCCATCCACCCACACAGCACAGCAGGTACAGTGGGACTCGGCAGTTGCAGTCTTTTGCACTGTCTTAGAATCTTCCCTTAATCATCCCTACTTTCACAGTACCCGAACAAGTTTGTAAAAAAAAAAAAAAAAGTCCTACCTTAGTTTTCATAACCTCCCACAATGCCTCTCCCCATGTCATGTTCATTTAACTCCTGAGAGTCAATTTCTTGCTCTAAGCTATGAGTGGGCCTGTGGCTGTGACGTTCAGCCTCCTTCCAATGCTATTCTGAAGACTCTGGCTGTAGTGTCTATTTTATTTTGAGTGTTAACTGTAACCTGGGTGTCCTCTTTAGCCTTGTCTACAAGGCTTGCTGCCAAATGTGCCTTGGTTCAGCATGTTCAAAAACCTTTTTTCAGAGGGCTCTTTGTTGTTGATATTTATTTATTATTATTTTTTTTACATCTGAGGCATAGGATATTCATTTACTGTACATCCCACCCACTCAGCTGCTAGGTTAATCCCTCCAGTCATTTCTAGACCCAAGCTCCCTACCTTTTTTGCATGTTCTACAGCCCAACTATTAATTATGCATGACAAGCCAGGGGTTATACATTTGCTTGGTCTTGAACTGCAAATTGCACCTGCTCCGAGCACTTCGTCGGTGGATGCACTGCCCCCCTCCCCCCAAGCTCCCCGTCTCCCTCTCCCACTGAGTCTGACTCGCTAGTAGGCCTACTAACTAGTGGAGGGATTAGCAGCGCTGCTAGCTAGTGGAGGGATTAGCAGCGCTGCTAGCTAGTGGAGGGATTAGCAGCGCTACTAGCTAGTGGAGGGATTAGCAGCGCTGCTAGCTAGTGGAGGGATTAGCAGCGCTGCTAGCTAGTGGAGGGATTAGCAGCGCTACTAGCTAGTGGAGGGATTAGCAGCGCTGCTAGCTAGTGGAGGGATTAGCAGCGCTGCTAGCTAGTGGAGGGATTAGCAGCGCTACTAGCTAGTGGAGGGATTAGCAGCGCTGCTAGCTAGTGGAGGGATTAGCAGTGCTGCTAGGTAGTGGAGGGATTAGCAGCGCTGCTAGCTAGTGGAGGGATTAGCAGCGCTGCTAGCTAGTGGAGGGATTAGCAGCGCTGCTAGCTAGTGGAGGGATTAGCAGCGCTGCTAGCTAGTGGAGGGATTAGCAGCGCTGCTAGCTAGTGGAGGGATTAGCAGCACTGCTAGCTAGTGGAGGGATTTGCAGCGCTGCTAGCTAGTGGAGGGATTAGCAGCGCAGCTAGCTAGTGGGGGGATTAGCAGCGCTGCTAGCTAGTGGAGGGATTAGCAGCGCTGCTAGCTAGTGGAGGAATTAGCTAAGGCTAGCTAAGGCATCGACATCAGGAACAGTTTGTCCCCCACTCCTCTCCTCCAGCACTGAAAGTTCTCTGGCTTTTTCTGGGTTCAATTCACCGTCTTTCTCTGGATTTTGGGACTTGAAAAATGTCATCAAACTCAATTACCTTTTTCTTATCCATTATTTATTTGGCTTTCCCATGATTCAAATTCAGTAGGGAGACAACTAGCCTAGGCTACTTAACTTGATTATGTAAGGACCTCTTCACTAGCTGACCACCACTACCAAGACCTGTGTCAAGATCAGTTACTTACCCCATCGGCCCACCTCATAACCTCTATGTACAAATAAGAGAGCAGGTCTGGAATCAGTGTGTCAGGATAGGATGATTACACAGAAGGATCACCGTGCTTTTACATTACGGTCTTTCTGGGGGGTTGGAGAAGTAACGAGGAGGCAACTTGATTTAACGCCAATCGCTTTTATTAGAATGTCTAAAGTGCGAACAGTGAAACAATGAAGAAATCATGCTGCAAGAGGAACCGGATCTGGGGCAAATAGGTGCCTGAACAAACAAAGTCAAATCTGAGAGGTGCTCAAATTAAGCATTGCCGGAGACAGTGTTTTCCACCGCCATCAACAAAACACCAAATTATGGAATTTATTGTGGAAGAACGGTGTTGCATCCATCTAATAGAGTCCAGACACTTGTAGAAAATATGCCAAGGCACATTAAAGTCATTCTGGCTTGTGGCCTAGTGGTTAGAACGTCGGGCCGATAACCGAAAGGTTGCTGAATCGAATCCCTGAGCTGACAAGGTAAAAATCTGTCGTTCTGCCCCTGAGCAAGGCAGTTAACCCACTGTTCCCTGGACGCCGAAGATATGGATGTCGACTTTGGCAGCGCCCTTCACCTCCCTGATTCAGAGGGGTTGAAGGCATTTAGTTGTACAACTGACTAGTCATCTCTCTTTCCCCTTGTAGTGGCCTTATTAAGGCGCTTTTTGTTGGTGTTTCCATAATTTCGACATTATTTTGGCATTATTATTTTGTCAAATTTGTATAGATCTTTCCTGAGATGAGTATATATTCTGTGCAATAGACTATAGTTGCACCTACGTATGTGCACCAGTCAACCGTGTTTAGCTGTAAATGGTTGGGATTGGTAACCTCATTCTTCAGCTTCAATTGTCTCCACCTCCACAATTGAATTGCTAACTTTTCAGTGGCACAGCTGGCTAAGACGTTCTCAAGAGGGTGGCTGTGTTTGCGATACAGAGGTTCAGTCTGGGCCTCAACTTAGAATAGTAGAATACACAAGACACAATTTTTTAGAAATGTGGTTGTGTTTCAGCAGTTTTTCTCTCGTTATGTCAAACACTCACTCAATTAGTCATGTCAGCTAACACTTTTTAGATTGGTAGTTAGTCTAGCCAGCTATCTAAACTTGTAGTAATTAAGGGTGGTGCTGTGTAGACTACTGTAATATGAAGAAGTGGTGCTGTGTAGACTACTGTAATCTGAAGATGTGGTGGTGTGTAGACTACTGTAATATGAAGAAGTGGTGCTGTGTAGACTACTGTAATTTGAAGATGTGGTGGTGTGTAGACTACTGTAATTTGAAGACGTGGTGGTGTGTAGACTACTGTAATATGCAGAAGTGGTGCTGTGTAGACTACTGTAATATGAAGATGTGGTGGTGTGTAGACTACTGTAATTTGAAGAAGTGGTGCTGTGTAGACTACTGTAATTTGAAAAAGTGGTGCTGTGTAGACTACTGTAATATGAAGAAGTGGTGCTGTGTAGACTACTGTAATTTGAAGAAGTGGTGCTGTGTAGACTACTGTAATTTGAAGGCGTGGTGGTGTGTAGACTACTGTAATTTGAAGACGTGGTGGTGTGTAGACTACTGTAATTTGAAGACGTGGTGGTGTGTAGACTACTGTAATTTGAAGACGTGGTGTTGTGTAGACTACTGTAATTTGAAGATGTGGTGGTGTGTAGACTACTGTAATATGAAGAAGTGGTGCTGTGTAGACTACTGTAATATGAAGATGTGGTGCTGTGTAGACTACTGTAATTTGAAGATGTGGTGGTGTGTAGACTACTGTAATATGAAGATGTGGTGCTGTGTAGACTACTGTAATTTGAAGATGTGGTGGTGTGTAGACTACTGTAATATGAAGATGTGGTGGTGTGTAGACTACTGTAATATGACGATGTGGTGGTGTTTAGACTACTGTAATTTGAAGATGTGGTGGTGTGTAGACTACTGTAATATGAAGCAGTTCCTGTGTTTTTCAGGAACCTCTTTAGTTGTAGACACTGTTGTTGTAGTGTTTATCAGCTCTTGTAGGCGTTTCACAGGCTCTGTTGTGGAGTTGTTCACTACTCAGTGTGGTGGAGTTGTTCACTACTCAGTGTTGTGGAGTTGTTCACTACTCAGTGTGGTGGAGTTGTTCACTACTCAGTGTGGTGGAGTTGTTCACTACTCAGTGTGATGGAGTTGTTCACTAATCAGTGTTGTGGAGTTGTTCACTACTCAGTGTTGTGGAGTTGTTCACTACTCAGTGTTGTGGAGTTGTTCACTACTCAGTGTGATGGAGTTGTTCACTACTCAGTGTGATGGAGTTGTTCACTACTCAGTGTGGTGGAGTTGTTCACTACTCAGTGTTGTGGAGTTGTTCACTACTCAGTGTTGTGGAGTTGTTCACTACTCAGTGTGATGGAGTTGTTCACTAATCAGTGTTGTGGAGTTGTTCACTACTCAGTGTGATGGAGTTGTTCACTAATCAGTGTGATGGAGTTGTTCACTACTCAGTGTTGTGGAGTTGTTCACTACTCAGTGTTGTGGAGTTGTTCACTACTCAGTGTTGTGGAGTTGTTCACTACTCAGTGTGGTGGAGTTGTTCACTACTCAGTGTTGTGGAGTTGTTCACTAGTCAGTGTTGTGGAGTTGTTCACTACTCAGTGTGATGGAGTTCTTCACTAATCAGTGTGATGGAGTTGTTCACTACTCAGTGTGATGGAGTTGTTCACTACTCAGTGTGGTGGAGTTGTTCACTAATCAGTGTGATGGAGTTGTTCACTACTCAGTGTGATGGAGTTGTTCACTACTCAGTGTGGTGGAGTTGTTCACTAATCAGTGTGATGGAGTTGTTCACTACTCAGTGTGGTGGAGTTGTTCACTACTCAGTGTGGTGGAGTTGTTCACTAATCAGTGTTGTGGAGTTGTTCACTACTCAGTGTGATGGAGTTGTTCACTAATCAGTGTTGTGGAGTTGTTCACTAATCAGTGTGATGGAGTTGTTCACTAATCAGTGTTGTGGAGTTGTTCACTACTCAGTGTTGTGGAGTTGTTCACTAATCAGTGTGATGGAGTTGTTCACTACTCAGTGTTGTGGAGTTGTTCACTACTCAGTGTGATGGAGTTGTTCACTACTCAGTGTGATGGAGTTGTTCACTACTCAGTGTTGTGGAGTTGTTCACTACTCAGTGTGATGGAGTTGTTCACTACTCAGTGTTGTGGAGTTGTTCACTACTAAGTGTGGTGGAGTTGTTCACTACTCAGTGTGATGGAGTTGTTCACTACTCAGTGTTGTGGAGTTGTTCACTACTAAGTGTGGTGGAGTTGTTCACTAATCAGTGTTGTGGAGATGTTCACTAATCAGTGTGATGGAGTTGTTCACTAATCAGTGTTGTGGAGTTGTTCACTACTCAGTGTTGTGGAGTTGTTCACTAATCAGTGTGATGGAGTTGTTCACTACTCAGTGTTGTGGAGTTGTTCACTACTCAGTGTGATGGAGTTGTTCACTACTCAGTGTGATGGAGTTGTTCACTACTCAGTGTGGTGGAGTTGTTCACTACTCAGTGTTGTGGAGTTGTTCACTACTCAGTGTGATGGAGTTGTTCACTACTCAGTGTTGTGGAGTTGTTCACTACTAAGTGTGGTGGAGTTGTTCACTACTCAGTGTGATGGAGTTGTTCACTACTCAGTGTTGTGGAGTTGTTCACTACTAAGTGTGGTGGAGTTGTTCACTAATCAGTGTTGTGGAGATGTTCACTAATCAGTGTGATGGAGTTGTTCACTAATCAGTGTTGTGGAGTTGTTCACTACTCAGTGTTGTGGAGTTGTTCACTAATCAGTGTGGTGGAGTTGTTCACTACTCAGTGTTGTGGAGATGTTCACTAATCAGTGTGATGGAGTTGTTCACTAATCAGTGTTGTGGAGTTGTTCACTACTCAGTGTTGTGGAGTTGTTCACTAATCAGTGTGATGGAGTTGTTCACTACTCAGTGTTGTGGAGTTGTTCACTACTCAGTGTTGTGGAGTTGTTCACTACTCAGTGTTGTGGAGTTGTTCACTAATCAGTGTGGTGGAGTTGTTCACTACTCAGTGTTGTGGAGTTGTTCACTACTCAGTGTTGTGGAGTTGTTCACTACTCAGTGTGATGGAGTTGTTCACTACTCAGTGTGATGGAGTTGTTCACTACTCAGTGTGGTGGAGTTGTTCACTACTCAGTGTTGTGGAGATGTTCACTAATCAGTGTGATGGAGTTGTTCACTAATCAGTGTTGTGGAGTTGTTCACTACTCAGTGTGATGGAGTTGTTCACTACTCAGTGTTGTGGAGTTGTTCACTAATCAGTGTGATGGAGTTGTTCACTACTCAGTGTTGTGGAGTTGTTCACTACTCAGTGTGATGGAGTTGTTCACTACTCAGTGTTGTGGAGATGTTCACTAATCAGTGTGATGGAGTTGTTCACTACTCAGTGTTGTGGAGTTGTTCACTAATCAGTGTGATGGAGTTGTTCACTACTCAGTGTTGTGGAGTTGTTCACTACTCAGTGTGATGGAGTTGTTCACTACTCAGTGTTGTGGAGTTGTTCACTACTCAGTGTGGTGGAGTTGTTCACTACTCAGTGTTGTGGAGTTGTTCACTACTAAGTGTTGTGGAGTTGTTCACTAATCAGTGTTGTGGAGTTGTTCACTACTCAGTGTTGTGGAGTTGTTCACTACTCAGTGTTGTGGAGTTGTTCACTACTCAGTGTTGTGGAGTTGTTCACTAATCAGTGTGATGGAGTTGTTCACTACTCAGTGTTGTGGAGTTGTTCACTACTCAGTGTTGTGGAGTTGTTCACTACTCAGTGTTGTGGAGTTGTTCACTAATCAGTGTGGTGGAGTTGTTCACTACTCAGTGTTGTGGAGTTGTTCACTACTCAGTGTTGTGGAGTTGTTCACTACTCAGTGTTGTGGAGTTGCTCACTACTCAGCCCTGTATAGGACAGACTGTTGGTGTGTTTACTGCAGCTCTGTATAAGACAGACTGTTGGTGTGTTTACTGCAGCTCTGTATAGGACAGACAGTTGGTGTTTTTACTGCAGCTCTGTATAGGACAGACTGTTGGTGTGTTTACTGCAGCTCTGTATAGGACAGACTGTTGGTGTGTTTACTGCAGCTCTGTATAGGACAGACTGTTGGTGTGTTTACTGCAGCTCTGTATAGGACAGACTGTTGGTGTGTTTACTGCAGCTCTGTATAGGACAGACTGTTGTTGTGTTTACTCCAGCTCTGTATAGGACAGACTGTTGGTGTGTTTACTGCAGCTCTGTATAGGACAGACTGTTGGTGTGTTTACTGCAGCTCTGTATAGGACAGACTGTTAGTGTGTTTACTGCAGCTCTGTATAGGACAGACTGTTGGTGTGTTTACTGCAGCTCTGTATAGGACAGACTGTTGGTGTGTTTACTGCAGCCCTGTATAGGACAGACTGTTGTTGTGTTTACTCCAGCTCTGTATAGGACAGACTGTTGGTGTGTTTACTGCAGCCCTGTATAGGACAGACTGTTGGTGTGTTTACTGCAGCCCTGTATAGGACAGACTGTTGTTGTGTTTACTCCAGCTCTGTATAGGACAGACTGTTGGTGTGTTTACTGCAGCCCTGTATAGGAAAGACTGTTGGTGTGTTTACTGCAGCCCTGTATAGGACAGACTGTTGGTGTGTTTACTGCAGCCCTGTATAGGACAGACTGTTGTTGTGTTTACTGCAGCTCTGTATAGGACAGACTGTTGGTGTGTTTACTGCAGCTCTGTATAGGACAGACTGTTGGTGTGTTTACTGCAGCTCTGTATAGGACAGACTGTTGGTGTGTTTACTGCAGCTCTGTATAGGACAGACTGTTGGTGTGTTTACTGCAGCTCTGTATAGGACAGACTGTTGGTGTGTTTACTGCAGCTCTGTATAGGACAGACTGTTGGTGTGTTTACTGCAGCCCTGTATAGGACAGACTGTTGGTGTGTTTACTGCAGCTCTGTATAGGACAGACTGTTGGTGTGTTTACTGCAGCTCTGTATAGGACAGACTGTTGGTGTGTTTACTGCAGCTCTGTATAGGACAGACTGTTGGTGTGTTTACTGCAGCCCTGTATAGGACAGACTGTTGGTGTGTTTACTGCAGCTCTGTATAGGACAGACTGTTGGTGTGTTTACTGCAGCCCTGTATAGGACAGACTGTTGTTGTGTTTACTGCAGCTCTGTATAGGACAGACTGTTGGTGTGTTTACTGCAGCTCTGTATAGGACAGACTGTTGTTGTGTTTACTGCAGCTCTGTATAGGACAGACTGTTGTTGTGTTTACTGCAGCTCTGTATAGGACAGACTGTTGTTGTGTTTACTGCAGCTCTGTATAGGACAGACTGTTAGTGTGTTTACTGCAGCTCTGTATAGGACAGACTGTTGGTGTGTTTACTGCAGCTCTGTATAGGACAGACTGTTGGTGTGTTTACTGCAGCTCTGTATAGGACAGACTGTTGGTGTGTTTACTGCAGCCCTGTATAGGACAGACTGTTGTTGTGTTTACTGCAGCTCTGTATAGGACAGACTGTTGGTGTGTTTACTGCAGCTCTGTATAGGACAGACTGTTGGTGTGTTTACTGCAGCTCTGTATAGGACAGACTGTTGGTGTGTTTACTGCAGCCCTGTATAGGACAGACTGTTGGTGTGTTTACTGCAGCCCTGTATAGGACAGACTGTTGGTGTGTTTACTGCAGCCCTGTATAGGACAGACTGTTGGTGTGTTTACTGCAGCCTTGTATAGGACAGACTGTTGGTGTGTTTACTGCAGCTCTGTATAGGACAGACTGTTGGTGTGTTTACTGCAGCTCTGTATAGGACAGACTGTTGGTGTGTTTACTGCAGCTCTGTATAGGACAGACTGTTGGTGTGTTTACTGCAGCCCTGTATAGGACAGACTGTTGGTGTGTTTACTGCAGCTCTGTATAGGACAGACTGTTGTTGTGTTTACTGCAGCTCTGTATAGGACAGACTGTTGGTGTGTTTACTGCAGCCCTGTATAGGACAGACTGTTGTTGTGTTTACTGCAGCTCTGTATAGGACAGACTGTTGGTGTGTTTACTGCAGCTCTGTATAGGACAGACTGTTGGTGTGTTTACTGCAGCTCTGTATAGGACAGACTGTTGGTGTGTTTACTGCAGCTCTGTATAGGACAGACTGTTGGTGTGTTTACTGCAGCCCTGTATAGGACAGACTGTTGTTGTGTTTACTGCAGCCCTGTATAGGACAGACTGTTGGTGTGTTTACTGCAGCCCTGTATAGGACAGACTGTTGTTGTGTTTACTGCAGCCCTGTATAGGACAGACTGTTGGTGTGTTTACTGCAGCCCTGTATAGGACAGACTGTTGGTGTGTTTACTGCAGCTCTGTATAGGACAGACTGTTGGTGTGTTTACTGCAGCTCTGTATAGGACAGACTGTTGGTGTGTTTACTGCAGCCCTGTATAGGACAGACTGTTGGTGTGTTTACTGCAGCTCTGTATAGGACAGACTGTTGGTGTGTTTACTGCAGCTCTGTATAGGACAGACTGTTGGTGTGTTTACTGCAGCTCTGTATAGGACAGACTGTTGGTGGTGTTTACTGCAGCTCTGTATAGGACAGACTGTTGTTGTGTTTACTCCAGCTCTGTATAGGACAGACTGTTGGTGTGTTTACTGGCAGCTCTGTATAGGACAGACTGTTGGTGTGTTTACTGCAGCTCTGTATAGGACAGACTGTTAGTGTGTTTACTGCAGCTCTGTATAGGACAGACTGTTGGTGTGTTTACTGCAGCTCTGTATAGGACAGACTGTTGGTGTGTTTACTGCAGCTCCTGTATAGGACAGACTGTTGTTGTGTTTACTGCCAGCCTCTGTATAGGACAGACTGTTGGTGTGTTTACTGCAGCCCTGTATAGGACAGACTGTTGGTGTGTTTACTGCAGCTCCTGTATAGGACAGACTGTTGGTGTGTTTACTGCAGCTCTGTATAGGACAGGACTGTTGTGTGTTTACTGCAGCTCTGTATAGGACAGACTGTTGGTGTGTTTACTGCAGCTCTGTATAGGACAGACTGTTGATGTGTTTACTGCAGCCCTGTATAGGACAGACTGTTGGTGTGTTTACTGCAGCTCTGTATAGGACAGACTGTTGGTGTGTTTACTGCAGCTCTGTATAGGACAGACTGTTGGTGTGTTTACTGCAGCTCTGTATAGGACAGACTGTTGGGTGTTTACTGCAGCCCTGTATAGGACAGACTGTTGGTGTGTTACTGCAGCTCTGTATAGGACAGACTGTTGGTGTGTTTACTGCAGCCCTGTATGGACAGACTGTTGGTGTGTTTACTGCAGCTCTGTATAGGAACAGACTGTTGGTGTGTTTACTGCAGCTCTGTATAGGACAGACTGTTTGGTGTGTTACTGCAGCTCTGTATAGGACAGACTGTTGGTGTGTTTACTGCAGCCCTGTATAGGACAGACTGTTAGTGTGTTTACTGCAGCTCTGTATAGGACAGACTGTTGGTGTGTTTACTGCAGCTCTGTATAGGACAGACTGTTGGTGTGTTTACTGCAGCCCTGTATAGGACAGACTGTTGGTGTGT
>NC_052326.1:53733066-53786012 GCF_016432855.1 Salvelinus namaycush | reverse complement strand
GTTTTCTGCCCCTGTATAGGACAGACGTTGGTGTGTTTACTGCAGCTCTGTATAGGACAGACTGTTGGTGTGTTTTACTGCAGCTCTGTATAGGACAGACTGTTGGTGTGTTTACTGCAGCTCTGTATAGGACAGACTGTTGTGTGTTTTAACTGCAGCTCTGTAGTAGGACAGACTGTTGTGGTGTTTACTGCAGCTCTGTATAGGACAGACTGTGTGGTGTGTTTACTGCAGCTCTGTAATAGGACAGACTGTTGGTGTGTTTACTGGGAGCTCTGCTGTCTACATCAGGACAGACTGTTGGTGTGTTTACTGCAGCCTCTGTATAGGACAGACTGTTGGTGTGTTTACTGCAAGCTCTGTATAGGACAGACTGTTGGTGTGTTTACTGCAGCCACTGTATAGGACAGACTGTTGGTGTGTTTACTGCAGCTCTGTAATAGGACAGACTGTTTGTGTGTTTACATGCAGCTCTGTATAGAACAGACTGTTGGTGTGTTTACATTGCAGCTACTGTATAGGGACAGACTGTTGGTGTGTTGTTACCTGCAGCCTCTGTATAGGACAGACTGTTGTGTGTTTACTGCAGCTCTGTATAGGACAGACTGTTGGTGTGTTTACTGCACTCTGTATAGGACAGACTGTTGGTGTGTTTACTGCAGCCCTGTATAGGACAGACTGTTGGTGTGTTTACTGGCCAGCCCTGTATAGGACGACTGTTGGTGTGTTTACTGCAGCTCTGTATAGGACAAGACTGTTGGTGTGTTTACTGCAGCTCTGTATAGGACAGACTGTTGGTGTGTTTACTGCAGCCCTGTATAGGACAGAACTCTTGTTGTGTTTACTGCAGCCCTGTATAGGACAATGAGTTGTTGTGTGTTTACTGCAGCTCTGTATAGGACAGACTGTTTGGTTGTGTTATACTGCAGCTCCTGTATAGGACAGACTGTTGGGTGTTTTACTGCAGCTCTGTATAGGACAGACTGTTGGTGTGTTACTGCAGCCTGTATAGGACAGACTGTGTGGTATGTGTTTTACTGCAGCTCTGTATAGGACAGACTGTTTGGTGTGTTTAGTGTTAGTAAAAACCGTCAAAAACCAAAAAGAATGAAAAATAAACCGAAAGAATATAAACACAAATGCTAAGATAATTGGTGGGGTGAAATTGGGTGGGGCAGGGGGGGGGGGGGGTGGGGGGTGGGGGGGAGGGGTGGGTAGGAGTGGGGGGGGGGGGGGGCAAAATGGGGGGGGGGGGAAAAAACATTGGGGGGGGGGTGGGGCGGGCGGCGGTGGGGGGGGGCGGGGAACCCCCCCCAAAAAAACTAAAAAAAACTAAAAAACCCCCCTACCATGGTGCTAGATGTGGGGGAGGTGGGGGGGTGGGAGGTGGGTGGGGGGAACATACAAATTGGGTTGGGAAATAATAAAACCCCAAAAAAAGTAATAGATAAATCAGAAAACAAAAAAAAAAAAATACCCAACACAAAATAAAAAATGGGGGGGGGGGAGGGGTTGCGAAGGGGGGGACAATGGGGGGGGGCTCCCCAATCAATGGGGTGGGGAGGGTGTGGGAGGGGGCGGTGGGGGAAGAACAGAATGGGGGGGTGGTAATGAATGGGGGAAGGGAAAAAAAAAACAAGAAAGAGTAGGGAGGGGGGGGGAGGGAGAGGGAAGGGGGGAGGGAAAGAGGGTGGAGCAAGAAAGAGGAGGAGGGGAGGGATAGCAGCAAAGAGCGGTGAAAATAGAGGTGAGTTTTTAATTACCGCCCCCTTGTATGGAAAAGATCCTTAATTGTAATCGTCTCGTCTTTACTTCTAACAAATGGGGGGTGGTGTGTTGGGGATTGGGGGGGGGGGGGTGTGGGGGGTGGGGTGGGGGGTGGGGGGGGGAGTGGGGGGGTTTGGGGGTTGGGGGGGGCTGTTCGGGTGAAGGAGGGTGGGGGATGGTTGGGGGGTGGGGTGGTGGGGGTGGTGTTGCATGGGGAACTTGTGGGTGGGGGGGGGTATGTTTGTGGGCCCTGTTCATTAACCACAACAACCACCTGCCTCTAATCCTAATCCATTAACCACAGCACCCACCTGCCTCTAATCCTAATTCATTAACCACAACAACCACCTGCCTCTAATCCTAATTCATTAACCACAACAACCACCTGCCTCTAATCCTAATTCATTAACCACAACAACCACCTGCCTCTAATCCTAATTCATTAACCACAACACCCACCTGCCTCTAATCCTAATTCATTAACCACAACACCCACCTGCATCTGCTCCTAATTCATTAACCACAGCACCCATCTGCCTCTAATCCTAATTCATTAACCACAACAACCACCTGCCTCTAATCCTAATTCATTAACCACAACACCCACCTGCATCTGCTCCTAATTCATTAACCACAGCACCCATCTGCCTCTAATCCTAATCCATTAACCACAACAACCACCTGCCTCTAATCCTAATTCATTAACCACAACAACCACCTGCCTCTAATCCTAATTCATTAACCACAACACCCACCTGCCTCTAATCCTAATTCATTAACCACAACACCCACCTGCATCTGCTCCTAATTCATTAACCACAGCACCCATCTGCCTCTAATCCTAATTCATTAACCACAACAACCACCTGCCTCTAATCCTAATTCATTAACCACAACACCCACCTGCATCTGCTCCTAATTCATTAACCACAGCACCCATCTGCCTCTAATCCTAATCCATTAACCACAACAACCACCTGCCTCTAATCCTAATTCATTAACCACAACAACCACCTGCCTCTAATCCTAATCCATTAACCACAACAACCACCTGCCTCTGCTCCTAATTCATTAACCACAGCACCCATCTGCCTCTAATCCTAATTCATTAACCACAACAACCACCTGCCTCTAATCCTAATTCATTAACCACAACACCCACCTGCCTCTAATCCTAATTCATTAACCACAACACCCACCTGCATCTGCTCCTAATTCATTAACCACAGCACCCATCTGCCTCTAATCCTAATTCATTAACCACAACAACCACCTGCCTCTAATCCTAATTCATTAACCACAACACCCACCTGCATCTGCTCCTAATTCATTAACCACAGCACCCATCTGCCTCTAATCCTAATCCATTAACCACAACAACCACCTGCCTCTAATCCTAATTCATTAACCACAACAACCACCTGCCTCTAATCCTAATCCATTAACCACAACAACCACCTGCCTCTGCTCCTAATTCATTAACCACAGCACCCATCTGCCTCTAATCCTAATTCATTAACCACAACAACCACCTGCCTCTAATCCTAATCCATTAACCACAGCACCCATCTGCCTCTGCTCCTGTTTCTCATTCAGAACCATTGCTGTTTCCCTGTCCCCTTTGTGGAGCACTGCTGTTGACCAGGACCAATAGGGCATAGTGTACCAGTGTGCTATTTGGGATATAGCCCACGTCTCTTCTCTGGTCTGTGCTGCTTCCCAACAGCAGTAAATGATTCACCTCCACTCTCCAAAAGACAGATGTATCATATTCCAGCCTTAAAATGGGTTCATCACACCGTCCTCTGTTTGTTATTGAAGCCGTGCTCTTGGGCCACTATGGGCATGGCTCTGGTCTACGTGGTTCCCTATTCCCTATGTAGTGCACTACTTTTGACCAGGCCTCATCGCTCTGCACTATAAAGTTAATAATTTACCTGTGGTACGAAACCTATGACGAGTCTGCAGATTAAGCCCGTTTGCCGTATCGGCTCAGGCTTGTTTGGCCCAGTTAATAATAGCGAGAGACAATTAGAATTCATGTCTGAATGTATCGCTTCTTTGAAGAGAAACAGTAACCTTCTGATTGAACTATACATTACACATTCATGTATAGGAGACAAATCACGCCTCAGGGGAGATGCCCTCGTTATAACTGTATAATGTAGCGACGTTAACCCGACACCTAGTGACCTCATCAAGAGATTCGGACCTGTTGGTGTAGCGGTTAAAAGGTGTTGGTTTGACTGTCAATGGACACGGGTTTGAATACCAGTTGGGGCTGCACGCGACTTCGATATATAAATGACTGTATCGCTAGCGCCTAGCCTAGTGCTGACTGTTTTCTCACAGGTGTGTCCCAAAATGGCACCCTATTCCCTATTTAGCCTAGTGCTGACATGCAGCCTTCTGTTCCTGTTTTCTCACAGGATGTGTCCCAAAATGGCACCCTATTCCCTATTTAGTGCACTACTTTTGACCAAAGCCCTATGCGCCCTGGTCAAAAGTAGTGCATTACATAGGGGATAGGGTGCTATTTTGGGATGCAGGAAACATCTTACAGACTGGTTGGTTTCCTCATGACAACCCTTCTGCCTTAGTGGGATGGGAAAACATCTTACAGACTGGTTGGTTTCCTCAGGACAACCCTTCTGCCTTAGTGGGATGGGAAAACATCTTACAGACTGGTTGGTTTCCTCAGGACAACCCTTCTGCCTTAGTGGGATGGGAAAACATCTTACAGACTGGTTGGTTTCCTCAGGACAACCCTTCTGCCTTAGTGGGATGGGAAAACATCTTACAGACTGGTTGGTTTCCTCAGGACAACCCTTCTGCCTTAGTGGGATGGGAAAACATCTTACAGACTGGTTGGTTTCCTCAGGACAACCCTTCTGCCTTAGTGGGATGGGAAAACATCTTACAGACTGGTTGGTTTCCTCAGGACAACCCTTCTGCCTTAGTGGGATGGGAAAACATCTTACAGACTGGTTGGTTTCCTCAGGACAACCCTTCTGCCTTAGTGGGATGGGAAAACATCTTACAGACTGGTTGGTTTCCTCAGGACAACCCTTCTGCCTTAGTGGGATGGGAAAACATCTTACAGACTGGTTGGTTTCCTCAGGACAACCCTTCTGCCTTAGTGGGATGGGAAAACATCTTACAGACTGGTTGGTTTCCTCAGGACAACCCTTCTGCCTTAGTGGGATGGGAAAACATCTTACAGACTGGTTGGTTTCCTCAGGACAACCCTTCTGCCTTAGTGGGATGGGAAAACATCTTACAGACTGGTTGGTTTCCTCAGGACAACCCTTCTGCCTTAGTGGGATGGGAAAACATCTTACAGACTGGTTGGTTTCCTCAGGACAACCCTTCTGCCTTAGTGGGATGGGAAAACATCTTACAGACTGGTTGGTTTCCTCAGGACAACCCTTCTGCCTTAGTGGGATGGGAAAACATCTTACAGACTGGTTGGTTTCCTCAGGACAACCCTTCTGCCTTAGTGGGATGGGAAAACATCTTACAGACTGGTTGGTTTCCTCAGGACAACCCTTCTGCCTTAGTGGGATGGGAAAACATCTTACAGACTGGTTGGTTTCCTCAGGACAACCCTTCTGCCTTAGTGGGATGGGAAAACATCTTACAGACTGGTTGGTTTCCTCAGGACAACCCTTCTGCCTTAGTGGGATGGGAAAACATCTTACAGACTGGTTGGTTTCCACATGACAACCCTTCTGCCTTAGTGGGATGGGAAAACATCTTACAGACTGGTTGGTTTCCACATGACAACCCTTCTGCCTTAGTGGGATGGGAAAACATCTTACAGACTGGTTGGTTTCCTCAGGACAACCCTTCTGCCTTAGTGGGATGGGAAAACATGTACGCTGTGGAAATGTTGCATGCAAATAGATCAATGTAGATTATACATGACACGCTGATCATTTTGTTCTCGTATTTGTTCATGTATGTATTGAATATCTAAATACACACAGGAATTGTACGTTAAGTCGCTTGGTATTATAATGTTAACACGGCCTACAGATGTCACATCGGGGTTAGTTTGCGAGTCAGTATTGGTATTAATGTACACATATCTTTAACTGTGGGGTATCTGGAAAGTCTTGATTTCGATAATAAATGATTTATAGATGTTCAACAACATTGTCGTCTCGGTGTCTCGAATAACAATCG
The DNA here is from genome assembly GCF_016432855.1 of Salvelinus namaycush. Taxonomy (NCBI): domain Eukaryota; kingdom Metazoa; phylum Chordata; class Actinopteri; order Salmoniformes; family Salmonidae; genus Salvelinus; species Salvelinus namaycush. The sequence continues at coordinate 53,780,057 of NC_052326.1, read as the reverse complement.
AAAACCATACAAATGTATTATTATTTTTCCCAAATGAAATTAGCCCCCAGTTTTCATGAATGATTTCTCCTTCTCGTGACATCTACTATAATCCTCTCAGTCGGAGGCTGTATTAGCCTTTATTTTCAACATTATTGTTAAGATTAATTCCCATTTTACATTTATGTTCCCCATACCAACACATGTATTATAGCCCCAGCAGTGGATTCCTTGCCTTTCTCTTCCCCAATCGATTCGACATGCTTTGTGGAATTCCATGTCTACGGCTTAGTTCATCATCTTGTCCAGAAACTCAGGAGGGGGGTGGGTGGGGGAGGGGGGGGCACGACGACTCTGTGGCTGAGTCACAAATGGCATGTAGCCTAATGGTTAGATCGTTGAGACGGTAACCCAAACGTTGCTGGATCGAATCTGTAGTTCTGCCCCTGAGCAAGGCAGTTAACCCCGTGTTAACCCCGTGTTCCCCGTGCACTGAAGATGTGGATGTTGATTAAGGCAGCCCCCCCCGCACCTCTCTGATTCAGAGGGGTTGGGTTAAATGTTGAAGACACATTTCAGTTGATGGCATTCAGTTGTACAGCTGACTAGATATCCCCGTTTTGACCAGATCCCTATGGTGCACAAAATAGGGAATAGGCAGCGATTTAGAACCGACCATGTCTCTGTTATGATAAAGCCTCTCTCCCCGGTCTCCCCCGGACACGACGGCTGAGTCACAGATGACTCCAGCTCAGACTCCAAAGATTGCCCCTCAGCTCCCCATGAAAATGTCATATCCAGTGTGGGGGAATAGGCTGGAGGGCTCAATGAATGAAAGACTGGTACAGGGGGTGTTTGGGATTATGTGACTGCCATATAAAGACGAGTAAAAACACAAAGTCAAATGAAGTCCCTTTAGTTGGTCCTTTTGAGCTACTTTCTATCAGGGCTGGATGTCTACTGGATGTCGAGGTAGGGTTCTACTGGATGTCGAGGTAGGGTTCTACTCGATGTCTACCGGATGTCGAGGTAGGGTTCTACTGGATGTCTACTGGATGTCGAGGTAGGGTTCTACTGCATGTCTACTGGATGTCAAGGTAGGGTTCTACTGGATGTCTACTGGATGTTGAGGTAGGGTTCTACTGGAAGTCTACTGGATGTCGAGGTAGGGTTCTACTGCATGTCTACTGGATGTCGAGGTAGGGTTTTACTACATGTCTACTGGATGTCTACTGGATGTCGAGGTAGGGTTCTACTGCATGTTTACTGGATGTCGAGGTAGGGTTCTACTGGATGTCGAGGTAGGGTTCTACTGCATGTCTACTGGATGTCTACTGAATGTTGAGGTAGGGTTCTACTGCATGTCTACTGGATGTCGAAGTAGGGTTCTACTGGATGTCTACTGGATGTTGAGGTAGGGTTCTACTGGATGTCGAGGTAGGGTTCTACTGCATGTCTACTGGATGTCGAGGTAGGGTTCTATTGCATGTCTACTGGATGTCGAAGTAGGGTTCTACTGCATGTCTACTGGATGTTGAGGTAGGGTTCTACTGGATGTCGAGGTAGGGTTCTACTGGATGTCTACTGGATGTCGAGGTGGGGTTCTACTGCATGTCTACTGGATGTCGAGGTAGGGTTCTACTGCATGTCTACTGGATGTCGAGGTATAGTTCTACTGCATGTCTACTGGATGTCGAGGTAGGGTTCTACTGGATGTTGAGGTAGGGTTCTACTGGATGTCGAGGTCGGGTTCTACTGGATGTCTACTGGATGTCGAGGTAGGGTTCTACTGGATGTTTAGGTAGAGTTTTACTGGATGTCGAGGGTAGGGTTCTACTGGATGTCTACTGGATTTCGAGGTAGGGTTCTACTGCATGTCTACTGGATGTCGAGGTAGGGTTCTACTGGATGTCTACTGGATGTCGAGGCAGGGTTCTATTGCATGTCTACTGGATGTCGAAGTATAGTTCTACTGCATGTCTACTGGATGTCGAGGTAGGGTTCTACTGGATGTCGAGGTAGGGTTCTACTGGATGTCGAGGTAGGGTTCTACTGCATGTCGAGGTAGGGTTCTACTGCATGTCTATTTGATGTCATGTTAGGGTTCTACTGGATTTCGAGATAGGGTTCTACTGGATGTCGAGGTAGGGTTCTACTGCATGACTACTGGAAGTCGAGGTAGGGTTCTACTGGATGTCGAGGTAGGGTTCTACTGGATGTCTACTGGATGTCGAGGTAGGGTTCTACTGCATGACTACTGGATGTCGAGGTAGGGTTCTACTGCATGTCTACTGGATGTTCGAGGTAGGGTTCTAATGCATGTCTACTGGATGTCGAGGTAGGGTTCTACTGCATGACTACTGGATGTCGAGGTAGGGTTCTACTGCATGTCTACTGGATGTCGAGGTAGGGTTCTACTGCATGTCTATTTGATGTCATGTTAGGGTTCTGCTGGATGTCGTGTTAGGGGTGTACTGCAGAGTTAACTGTTGGAGATCATTCTACATATTGAAAAACTCATTATTATCTCAACTGTTGCTTTATCCGTTTTGAATGCACACTTATAAGCAATCTACAGAGAGAGAGAGAGAGAGAGAAAGAGAGAGTGAATGTTTGTGAGAGCAAAAGAGAGAAGTAGTGAGTGAGAAAGAGAGCTAGAGAAAGGAGAAAGTGAGTGAAAGACAAAAACAGAGCTCTTTTCTCTCTGTGATCATTCAACAGTGAAGTAGCTATATCTCCATTCCTCTGCTTTGTGTGGTTGGTTGTGATGGAAACAGTGAAACTCTTCAAAAATGCATGAATGCAGTGGTTTAGATGCATGATTACAGGCCTCATCAGTAAAACCAGTGTTTGTGTTCCAAATGGCACCCTATTCCCTATAAAGGACCCATAGGGTTTCGGTCAAAAGTAGTGCACTTTATAGGGAATAGGGTGCCATTTGGTACATGGCCTCAGCGGCAGCAGGTTGAAACAGAGATGGAAGCAGTTACCGTAATGCAGTTCAGTTCTTAATGTTTCATGCAGATCCAGCCATTAATAATGAATGGAAGTTACACAATCCTCTTTTTCCTGGGCTTAAATTAGCATTTTCTTCAAAATGTGTTTTGGAGCTTTTAAGAAATGATGGCTGCCTAACATCTCTCTGGTTTAAATATGCCCTGGCTTACACCTACAAGTTACTCACACAATGTGTTTTTATTTTATTTGGAGCAACTCTCAGCGAATCTAACCCAATGCTCTGCCAAGCAATGATACAATGTTCTCTTCAAAATTGATTGATAACTTGATGATCACTGATGCTTCTATACCTCTTCAGATCTCTTCAGACCAGTCTGTCATGTTTAAAGAAGCTAAAGAGAAATGATCACCTCTGTTGCTTATTAAACAGTACTGATATTTTACCTTGATCTCACCAATGGGGATTCCTACATAACAAGTCTTCAGATTCATGCTCAGTCCCAAATGGTACCCTATTCCCTATGCAATACACTACTTTTGACCAGGGCCCATGGGACTCCGGTTTAAAGTAGTGCACTATGTAGGGAATAGGGTGTGCTTTGGGATGTAATCTCAGATGAGTGATGATTAGTCTGATGGGGGTTTGTTAAAGGGCAGAGGAGACCCTTGGGACACAGAGCCTCTGAGTAAAGCAGCAAGTTAGAAATATAAATATACTGTCTTTACCTACAGTAGGGCTGTTTACTGTTCTGGTGTTGGTCTGGTCTGGTGTTGGTCTGGTCTGGTGTTGGTCTGGTCTGGTCTGGTCTGGTCTGATGTTGGTCTGGTCTGGTGTTGGTCTGGTCTGGTCTGGTGTTGGTCTGGTCTGGTCTGATGTTGGTCTGGTCAGGTGTTGGTCTGGTGTTGGTCTGGTGTTGGTCTGGTGTTGGTCTGATATTGGTCTGGTCTAGTCTGTTGTTGGTCTGGTCTGGTCTGGTGTTGGTCTGGTCTGGTGTTGGTCTGTTCTGGTCTGGTGTTGCTCTGGTCTGGTGTTGGTCTGGTCTGGTCTGGTGTTGGTCTGATATTGGTCTGGTCTAGTCTGTTGTTGGTCTGGTCTGGTGTTGGTCTGGTCTGTTGTTGGTCTGGTCTGGTCTGGTGTTGGTCTGGTCTGGTCTAGTCTGGTGTTGGTCTGGTCTGGTGTTGGTCTGGTGTGGTGTTGGTCTGGTCTGGTGTTGGTCTGGTCTGGTGTTGGTCTGGTCTGGTCTGGTGTTGTTCTGGTCTGGTGTTGCTCTGGTCTGGTGTTGGTCTGGTCTGGTCTGGTGTTGGTCTGATATTGGTCTGGTCTAGTCTGTTGTTGGTCTGGTCTGGTGTTGGTCTGGTCTGTTGTTGGTCTGGTCTGGTCTGGTGTTGGTCTGGTCTGGTCTAGTCTGGTGTTGGTCTGGTCTGGTGTTGGCCTGGTGTGGTGTTGGTCTGGTCTGGTGTTGGTCTGGTCTGGTGTTGGTCTGGTCTGGTCTGGTGTTGGTCTGGTCTGGTGTTGGTCTGTTCTGGTCTGGTGTTAGTCTGGTCTGGTGTTGGTCTGGTCTGTTGTTGGTCTGGTCTGGTCTGTTGTTGGTCTGGTCTGGTCTGGTGTTGGTCTGGTGTTGGTCTGGTCTGGTGTTGGTCTGGTCTGGTCTGGTCTGGTCTGGTGTTGGTCTGGTCTGGTATGTTGTTGGTCTGGTCTGGTCTGGTGTTGGTTTGGTCTGGTCTGGTGTTGGTCTGGTCTGGTGTTGGTCTGTTCTGGTCTGGTGTTGGTCTGATGTTGGTCTGTTCTGGTCTGGTGTTGGTCTGGTCTGTTGTTGGTCTGGTCTGGTCTGGTGTTGGTCTGGTCTGGTCTGTTGTTGGTCTGGTCTGGTCTGGTGTTGGTCTGGTCTGGTCTGGTGTTGGTCTGGTCTGGTGTTGGTCTGGTCTGGTGTTGGTCTGTTCTGGTCTGGTGTTGGTCTGGTCTGTTGTTGGTCTGGTCTGGTCTGTTGTTGGTCTGGTCTGGTCTGGTGTTGGTCTGGTCTGGTCTAGTCTGGTGTTGGTCTGGTCTGGTGTTGGTCTGGTCTGGTGTGGTGTTGGTCTGGTCTGGTGTTGGTCTGGTCTGGTCTGGTCTGGTGTTGGTCTGGTCTGGTGTTGGTCTGTTCTGGTCTGGTGTTGTTCTGGTCTGGTGTTGGTCTGGTCTGGTCTGTTGTTCTGGTCTGGTGTTGGTCTGTTCTGGTCTGGTGTTCGTCTGGTCTGGTGTTGGTCTGGTCTGTTGGTCTGGTCTAGTGTTGGTCTGGTCTGGTGTTGGTCTGGTCTGGTGTTGGTCTGGTCTGGTGTTGGTCTGGTCTGGTCTGCTGTTCTGGTCTGGTGTTGGTCTGTTCTGGTCTGGTGTTGGTCTGGTGTTGGTCTGGTCTGTTGGTCTGGTCTGGTGTTGGTCTGGTCTGGTGTTGTTCTGGTCTGGTGTTGGTCTGGTCTGGTGTTGTTCTGGTCTGGTGTTGTTCTGGTCTGGTGTTGGTCTGGTCTGGTGTTGGTCTGGTCTGGTGTTGGTCTGGTCTGGTGTTGGTCTGGTCTGGTGTTGGTCTGGTCTGGTGTTGGTCTGGTCTGGTCTGTTGTTGGTCTAGTCTGGTCCGTAGGTAAACACCTGGCACAATCTATCTATTTTACCTGTCTGCGTCACTTCTCTTTTCATTCAGTTGAAAGCTTCGAACGCAACTCCCGTAGTTTGGTCGCTTTTAGAAACCTTTCACCTTACCATTCCACACATTCTTGCATACTTTGTGGTACACAATAAGAGTTGTTTGTTCGAGAATTGTTTGGTAACGCCTTCAGAAATATTTCCCCCCTTTTGCTGTTGTCATGTTGTGTTGTGTTGTTTGCATCACAGCTAGCCTCAGGAACTGAACATAGTTAGATCACTTATTTTGGCTTGGCTGTTGTGTATTTTTTTATCCCTTGATAAAAAAAAACATGATATGCGATTAGCCAGTAATTTGGCTTTCAGTCGAATTCATTCAACTTCTAAATGCAACTGAACAATGGGTGTTTAATTTCTCACCTGTTGAGAAAAACACCTTTAATTTCATACTTTTCATTCTCGTCTTGGAATGTGGTCTACCTGTGGTCTTTTGCCTTTGTGTTTTCAAAAACAGAATAATTAAACCGCTGGAGTTTCAAAGAGAAGTTTGGGAGGAAAATAACTTCAGGCTATGCATATTGAGTAACCAACTCAGTTGCCTTGTGGTTAGAGTGTCTGCACTAAGATTGCAAGGATGGGAGTTTGATTCCTGGCTGAGTCGAGTTTGATTCCTGGCTGAGTCATACCAAAGACTGTAAAAATGGGATCTGATGCGTCTCTGCTTGGCACTCAGCATTACGGAGATTGTGGATATGACCCTGTGATGGAGTAGCGTCCTATCCAGAGCTTGTACTTGTACGTCATGCTACAGAAACAGGAAGTATGCTCCTGTGAGCCATTCCAGCTTGCAACAAGCTTAGATTGAGTACATATGCATGCATCATGTCCCACAGACCTAATACTCAAAGCAGGATTCTCTATAACACAATGTACTCCTCCACCAATGTAATCGCCTATCCTATCATCTGAGATCTACAGAAGAAGTTTGGGAAGAAGAACTAGTAGTCGTTCCGTCAGCAGATTCCGCTGGACCTCCACTTCCTCCTGATTTTAATTAATTAATTTCACATCTCACGACGAAGTGCAGGCGCACAACAGAAGACGAAAAAAAATCCCCATTTTATATTAGTTATAGTTTACCACGGTCTACTTAACACGGTGTCCGCTTGTTTAAATACAGGAGTAAAGGAAGAACAAGGAAGAACCCCAACAAATATGTATCCTGTTCCGTATCCATAGCAACTGTCACACCCTGGCCTTTGTTATATTGATTTTCTTTATTAGTTTAGTTAGGTCAGGGTGTGACATGGGGGATGTTTGTGTGTTTTGTCTAGTTTAGGGTGTGTGTATTGTTTAGGGGGTTTTGTAGAATGTATGGGGTTGTGTTCAGTGTAGGTGTTTAGGAAAGTCTATGGTTGCCTGGTTTGGTTCTCAATCAGAGACAGCTGTTTATTGTTGTCTCTGATTGGGAGCCATATTTAAGGCAGCCATAGGCTTTAGGTGTTTGTGGGTAATTGTCTATGTTCTATGTTGCATGTGTGCACTTAGTTCGTTTTAGCTTCACGATCGTTTGTTTTTTGTTCGTTTAGTAAGTGTTTGTTTTTCTTCATTAAAAGAAGATGTCTTTTTCCCACGCTGCGCCTTGGTCCACTCATTCGTCTCATAACGATCGTGACAGAATTACCCACCACAAAAGGACCAAGCAGCGTGTAAAGCAGCAGCAGGAGCTATATACACAGGATTCTTGGACTTGGGAGGAGATACTGGAAGGTAAGGGACCTTGGGCACAACCGGGAGAATATCGCCTCCCTCGTGAAGAGCTGGAGGCAGCTAAAGCCGAGAGGAGGCGATATGAGGAGGCAGCACGGAAGCAAGGCTGGAAGCCCGTGAGTAAAACCCAAAAATTTCTTGGGGGGGGCTACAAGGGAGTGTGGCGAAGTCAGGTAGGAGACCTGCGCCAACTCCCTATGCTTACCATGGAGTGCGAGAGTACGGACAGACACCGTGTTATGCGGTAGAGCGCATGGTGTCTCCTGTACGTGTGCATAGCCCTGTGCGGGTTATTCCACCTCCCCGTACTGGCAGGGCTAGATTGAGTATTGAGCCAGGTGCCATGAAGCCGGCTCAACGCGTCTGGTCTCCAGTGCGTCTCCTCGGGCCGGCATACATGGCACCAGCCTTACGCATGGTGTCCCCGGTTCGCCTACACAGCCCAGTGCGGGTTATTCCACCTCCCCGCATTGGTCGGGCGACGGGGAGCATACAACCAGGTAAGGTTGGGCAGGCTCAGTGCTCAAGGGAGCCAGTACGCTTGCATGGTCCGGTATATCCGGCGCCACCTCCCCGCCCCAGCCCAGTACCACCAGTGCCAACACCACGCACCAGGCTTCCAGTGGGTCTCCAGAGCCCTGTTCCTCCTCCACGCACTCGCCCTATGGTGCGTGTCTCCAGCCCGGTACCACCAGTTCCGGCACCACGCACCAAGCCTCCTGTGCGTCTCCAGAGTCCTGTGCGTCCTGTTGCTGCTCCCCGCACTAGCCTTGAGGTGCGTGTCCTCAGCCCGGTACCTCCAGTTCCGGTACCACGCACCAGGCCTACTGTGCACCTCAGCCGGCCAGAGTCTGCCGTCTGGCCAGAGTCTGCCGTCTGCCCAGTGCCGCCTGCACTGTCCGTCTGCCCAGTGCCGCCAGAGCTGCCCGTCTGCCCAGAGCCGCCAGAGCTGCCCGTCTGCCCAGAGCCGTCAGAGCTGCCCGTCTGCCCAGAGCCGTCAGAGCTGCCCGTCTGCCCAGAGCCGTCAGAGCTGCCCAGAGCCGTCAGAGCTGCCCGTCTGCCCAGAGCCGTCAGAGCTGCCCGTCTGCCCAGAGCCGTCAGAGCTGCCCGTCTGCCCAGAGCCGTCAGAGCTGCCCGTCTGCCCCGAGCCGTCAGAGCTGCCCGTCTGTCCCGAGCCGTCAGAGCTGCCCGTCTGTCCCGAGCCGTCAGAGCTGCCCGTCTGTCCCGAGCCGTCAGAGCTGCCCGTCTGTCCCGAGCCGCTAGAGCCGTCCACCAGACAGGACCAGCCAGAGCCGTCAGCCAGCCATGACCAGCCAGAGCCGTCAGCCAGCCATGACCAGCCAGAGCCGTCAGCCAGCCATGACCAGCCAGAGCCGTCAGCCAGCCATGACCAGCCAGAGCCGTCAGCCAGACAGGATCAGCCAGAGCCGGCCGCCAGACAGGATCAGCCAGAGCCGGCCGCCAGACAGGATCAGCCAGAGCCGTCCGCCAGACAGGATCAGCCAGAGCCGTCCGCCAGACAGGATCAGCCAGAGCCGTCAGCCAGACAGGATCAGCCAGAGCCGTCAGCCAGCCAGGATCAGCCAGAGCCGTCAGCCAGCCAGGATCAGCCAGAGCCGTCAGCCAGCCAGGATCAGCCAGAGCCGTCAGCCAGCCAGGATCAGCCAGAGCCGTCAGCCAGCCAGGATCAGCCAGAGCCGTCAGCCAGCCAGGATCCGCCAGAGCCGTCAGCCAGCCAGGATCCGCCAGAGCCGTCAGCCAGCCAGGATCCGCCAGAGCCGTCAGTCAGCCAGGATCCGCCAGAGCCGTCAGTCAGCCAGGATCCGCCAGAGCCGTCAGTCAGCCAGGATCCGCCAGAGCCGTCAGTCAGCCAGGATCCGCCAGAGCCGTCAGTCAGCCAGGATCCGCCAGAGCCGTCTGCCAGTCATGAGCTGCCCCTCAGTCCGGAGCTGCCCCTCAGTCCGGAGCTGCCCCTCAGTCCGGAGCTGCCCCTCAGTCCGGAGCTGCCCCTCCGTCCAGTGGCGCCCTCTGGGATGGTATTCAGTCCGGGACTCGCCGTTCCAGAGGCGCCACCAAAGCGGGTAGTGACTATGGTGGAGGGGGGTCCACATCCCACACCCGAGCCGCCGCCATAGGAAGGCCCACCCGGACCCTCCCCTTCTGTGTCAGGTTTTGCGGCCGGAGTCCGCACCTTTGGGGGGGGGTACTGTCACACCCTGGCCTTTGTTATATTGATTTTCTTTATTAGTTTAGTTAGGTCAGGGTGTGACATGGGGGATGTTTGTGTGTTTTGTCTAGTTTAGGGTGTGTGTATTGTTTAGGGGGTTTTGTAGAATGTATGGGGTTGTGTTCAGTGTAGGTGTTTAGGAAAGTCTATGGTTGCCTGGTTTGGTTCTCAATCAGAGACAGCTGTTTATTGTTGTCTCTGATTGGGAGCCATATTTAAGGCAGCCATAGGCTTTAGGTGTTTGTGGGTAATTGTCTATGTTCTATGTTGCATGTGTGCACTTAGTTCGTTTTAGCTTCACGATCATTTGTTTTTTGTTCGTTTAGTAAGTGTTTGTTTTTCTTCATTAAAAGAAGATGTCTTTTTCCCACGCTGCGCCTTGGTCCACTCATTCGTCTCATAACGATCGTGACAGAAACAGGGTTGGTTTATAATCTCATTAGGTTTTCCTCTGTGGTGTCTTTTATGATGTGCGCTAGAATAACACTCACCATAGGTCACAAACATTCAAAAGTACCTACACACACCATACCTACTATATCAGTCAACCCCTAACAGTAATGCTAATAATTTATTACATTTATCAAGAGCTTTTCGTTATACAAGAATAATCTCCAAGTGCATGAAATAAAAGATAAAGTAGAAAAATCGTTTTTAAATTTAAAAAGAAAAAGTATGTGAGGAAGGTACCGGATTGAGATGAGTCTTGAGGCCTGCTTTAAAAAGCTCTATCGGTCTGAACAGCCCTGAGATTGTCAGGAAGGGAGTTCCAAAGGTATGCTTTGTGGGATGTAAAGACACGGTCACCCCATTGTACAGAGCCTGGTCCTGGAAGTTATACCACTCGGTACACTCACCATGGTTCCAAGTTCACTCCTAAAGTAGCTAGTCTGAACACACTACGACTCGTACAGGATGAAGAACTTCTAAAGAAAACTAAGGCCGCCTACCACAGTAACCACAAGTCCCACAACAGAGACCCACTGGCAAAGGTAAAATAAAATATACACAATATTTTTTTTCAGCAACAAGAAGCGGGTTTGAATACAAGGGGTAGTGCATCTTGTCCAAGGGTATCACCTTCTAACAAACCTGAACCTCATGAGAAAAGTTCCAACCAGTCCGGAGTTCTAACCTGAGACCTGAACACCGATAATCATTATGGAAAAAATATAAGCTCAAAGCTACTTCCTTCCTTATAATACATTACCCCTTTACCTTCTAGCACGTGTATTTTCTTACCAGCAATGATTTCACTGATAACTGATTTTTGTGGAGGTCTGTACTTGTTTTAATAAGTGGTTGTCTGACCTATACCTTAGTTAAATACAGTAACTGTAAGTTACTCTGACCTATACCTCAGTTAAATACAGTAACTGTAAGTCAGTCTGACCTATACCTTAGAGAGAGAGCATGAGAGAGAGAGAGACCGAGAGAGAGGGAAGGAGAGAGCGAGAGAGAAAGGAGAGAGGAAGAGAGAGAGAGAGAGAGAGAGAGAGGAAGAGCGAGAGAGAGAAAGAGAGAGAGAGAGAGAGAGAGAAAAATAGAGAAAAAGAGAGAGGAAGAGAGAGAGGAAGAGATAGAGAGAGAGAGAGATAGAGAGAGGGGGGAGAGAAAGAGAGAGAGAGGAAAAGAGCGAGAGAGAGAGATAAAGAGAAAAAATAGTGGTGCCCTAAAGTTGTGATAAGTCTAGTCATTCTGGACACAGGCCAACAACGGTTTATTCTAAATTACACTGTAGTGCCTAGAAATATGGTGACATTGATAAAGTAGTCAAATGTTTAGTAGCAAACAACTTTGCCAGCATTATCATGTCGTCAAATTTACTTTAGACAGATGAAAATGTTGTCATTAGCTAGCAAAGTTTGTCAAAATAAGATAGCAATGTTAACAATAGCTAGCTAAAACTGGTGGCCTCCCCTCAATCTTAGCTAGCTAGCCTACGTTATACTGCATCTAAAGTAAACTTGGCGACATCAAAATGATGACAAAATGTCCTGATATTCATTGGCTTCCTTTTGAGTGGCATTGTATTTCCAAGCCACTGTAATGCACTTTCAATTACACCTTCATCAGCACTCATTGATGAGTAGATGTGTAGAATGCTCAGTTTGGACTCAGTACTTAACAAACGTTCAAAACAATATTGTGATGAAACATGAAACCCATGAATACCTTAGTTAAATACAGTGACTCTAAGTCAGTCTGACTTATACCCTAGTTAAATACAGTGACTCTAAGTCAGTCTGACTTATACCCTAGTTAAATACAGTGACTCTAAGTCAGTCTGACTTATACCCTAGTTAAATACAGTGACTCTAAGTCAGTCTGACTTATACCCTAGTTAAATACAGTGACTGTAAGTCAGTCTGACTTATACCCTAGTTAAATACAGTGACTGTAAGTCAGTCTGACTTATACCCTAGTTAAATACAGTGACTGTAAGTCACTCTGACTTATACCTTAGTTAAATACAGTGATTGTAAGTCTCTCTGACTTATACCTTAGTTAAATACAGTGACTAAGTCAGTCTGACCTATAACTTAGTTAAATACAGTGACTGTAAGTCTCTCTGACCTATACCTTAGTTAAATACAGTAACTGTAAGTCAGTCTGACTTATACCTTAGTTAAATACAGTGACTGTAAGTCTCTCTGACTTATACCCTAGTTAAATACAGTGACTGTAAGTCACTCTGACCTATACTTTAGTTAAATACAGTGACTGTAAGTCTCTCTGACGTATACCTTAGTTAAATACAGTGAATGTAAGTCACTCTGACTTATACCTTAGTTAAATACAGTGACTGTAAGTCTCTCTGACTTATACCCTAGTTAAATACAGTGACTGTAAGTCTCTCTGACTTATACCCCAGTTAAATACAGTGACTGTAAGTCACTCTGACTTATACCTTAGTTAAATACAGTGACTGTAAGTCTCTCTGACCTATACCTTAGTTAAATACAGTGACTGTAAGTCAGTCTGAAATATACCTTCGTTAAAAACAGTGACTGTAAGTCTCTCTGACCTATACCGTAGTTAAATACAGTGACTGTAAGTCTCTCTGACTTATACCTTAGATAACTTCTTATGGCTGCAAGGGGCAGCACTGAGTAACCTGGAAAGAGGTGGCCATTTCAAACGGCCTCCTACTCAATTCTTGCTCGTACAATATGCATATTATCATTACTATTGGATAGAAAACACTCTCTAGTTTCTTAAACCGTTTGAATTATTTCTCTAAGTGAACCAGAACTCTTTCTGCAGCCCATTTCCTATCCGGAAGTGAGATTTCCAAATGCGAGGTCTCTCTTCAAGAGCTTGTCTATAAAAGGGCATGTCACTTGGGACTATAGAAACACGTCATACGCCTTCCCTTGGGTGTCATGCGGAAGTGAGAGCAGAAATGACTTGAATATCTCGTTCAGGGATTGAATACATCATCTTTGAGTGAGAGGTCCGCCATTATTTTTTGTTTCAAAGGCGCGAAGTTGGACCTGGAATTGCCTCCTGGAAAACCGTCGTTATAGGTGAATATGATCTCCGGCTTCGATTTTACTTGATACATGTCACAATATCATCCTAAAGTATGTTTTTTCAATATAGTTTAATTATATTATTGAAATTTATTCGGGACTTTAGACGTGATTCGTTGGAAGAATTTTTTCAAGAAGGAGAGGTTAGCGCCGCACGGCCAGTGTGCTTGCTAATTCAAGAGGGAAATAGTTCGTTCTGGATCCAAACAAAGAAGGTTCTGGACAATGGACCCCTTTACAACATTCTGATGGAAGATCAACAAAGATAAGGACCCAATTTGGGATGCTATTTCATATATCTGTCGAGCTGTGCTATCGCTACCGATTACTTGGAATCAATGCTGTTGTGTGTTAGCCATTGCAGTAAGCTAATATAACGATATATTGTGTTTTCGCTGTAAAACACTTAAAAAATCGGAAATATTGTCTGTATTCACAAGATCTTTGTCTTTCATTTTGCTATACACCATATATTTTTCTGAAATGTTTTATGATGAGTAATTAGGTAGTTGACGTTGGTGTCTGTATTTACTCTGGCTACTCCCGTGCTATTTCTGACTGTAGCTATGATGGTAGCATCAATGTAAAACTGATTTATAGCTCAAATATGCACATTTTTCGAACAAAATATAGATTTATTGTGTAACATGTTATAGGACTGTCATCTGAGGAAGTTGTTTCTAGGTTTGTTTGGTTGGATCTTGGTTAGTTAGGTTGGCTTTGTGCATGCTACCTGTGCTGTGAAAAATGTCTGTCCTCTTTTGTATTTGGTGGTGAACTAACATAAATATACGTGGTGTTTTTGCTGTAAAACATTTTAAAAATCGGACATGTTGGCTGGTTTCACAAGATCTTTATCTTTCAAATGCTGTATTGGACTTGTTAATGTGTGAAAGTTAAATATTTAAAAAAAATAGATTTTGAATTTTGCGCCCTGCAATTGAGCTGGATGTTGTCATAAGTGTACCGACCTCGGGCTTGCAGCCATAAAAGGTTAACCTGTTATGGCTGCAAGGGGCAGTATTGAGTAGCCAGTTAAATCGTGCCCATTTCAAACGGCCTCGTACTCAATTCTTGCTCGTACAATATGCATATTATTATTACTATTGGATAGAAAACACTCTCTAGTTTCTAAAACCGTTTGAATTATTTCTCTGAGTGAAACAGAACTCATTCTGCAGCACATTTCCTGACCAGGAAGTGGAATGTCAGAAATCGATGCTCTGTTCAACTTCCTGCCTATACATGGGCATGATACGTAAGAGTCTACGTATACTTCATACACCTTCCCCTGGTTGTCAAGAGGCGGTGAGAGAAGAAATTTCATGTTTATCTTGGTCTGATGTGGAATTAAAGGTCTTTGTATGACGTGACCGTCCATTTCCTGTTTCTGGAGCGCGCGAAAGGGGACATGGATTTGCCTTCTGTTTAGCTGTCGTTATGGACGACTAACATCTCCGGTTTAGATTTTATTTGATACATGTGACCATATCATCGTAAAGTATGTTTTTTCAATATAGTTTAATCAGATTATTGAAATTTTTTCGGGAGTTTTGCCGTGTTCCGTTCTCTGACTTTGTTGACGTTGGAGAGATCCGTGCCACTTGGCAAGTGCCCATGCTAAATCAAGAGGGAAATTTGCCGTTCCAGATCCAAACAACGACTGTTCTGGACAAAGGACACCTTGTCCAACATTCTGACGGAAGATCACCAAAAGTAAGAAACAATTTATGATGCTATTTCTAATATCTGTCGTGCATGTGAACTGGTCGTGGGCGCCCAAGTGTTTCTGGTTATTGTGGCTACGCTAATATAACGCTATATTGTGTTTTCGCTGTAAAACACTTGATAAATCGGAAATATTGTCTGGAATCACAAGATGCCTGTCTTTCAATTGCTGTACACTATGTATTTTTCAGAAATGTTTTATGATGAGTAATTAGGTATTTGACGTTGGTGTCTGTAAATATTATGGCTGCTTTCGGTGCAATTTCTGATTGTAGCTGAAATGTAAACTATGATTTATACCTGAAATATGCAAATTTTTCGAACAAAACATATGCTATACAATAAATATGTTATCAGACTGTCATCTGATGAAGTTGTTTCTTGGTTAGTGGCTATTTATATCTTTATTTGGTCGAATTTGTGATAGCTACTGATGGAGTAAAAAACTGATGGAGTAAGAAAAGTGGTGTCTTTTGCTAACGTGGTTAGCTAATAGATTTACATATTGTGTCTTCCCTGTAAAACATTTTAAAAATCGGACATGTTGGCTTGATTCACAAGATGTGTACCTTTCATATGCTGTATTGGACTTGTTAATGTGTGAAAGTTAAATATTTTAAAAAAATATCTTTTGAATTTCGCGCCCTGCACTTGAGCTGGATGTTGTCATAAGTGTACCGGTGTCGGGCTGCACCCCAAACAGGTTAACTAAGTTATAGGTCAGACTGACTTACAGTCACTGTATTTAACTAAGGTATAAGTCAGAGAGACTTACAGTCACTGTATTTAACTAAGGTATAAGTCAGAGTGACTTACAGTCACTGTATTTAACTAAGGTATAAGTCAGAGAGACTTACAGTCCCTTTATTTAACTAAGGTATAAGTCAGGGTGACTTACAGTCCCTTTATTTAACTAAGGTATAAGTCAGAGAGACTTACAGTCACTGTATTTAACTAATGTATAGGTCAGAGAGACTTACAGTCACTGTATTTAACTAAGGTATAAGTCAGAGTGACTTACAGTCCCTTTATTTAACTAAGGTATAAGTTAGAGTGACTTACAGTCACTGTATTTAACTAAGTATAAGTCAGAGAGACTTACAGTCACTGTATTTAACTAAGGTATAAGTCAGACTGACTTACAGTCACTGTATTTAAATACAGTGACTGTAAGTCAGTCTGACGTATACCTTAGTTAAATACAGTGACTGTAAGTCTCTCTGACTTATACCTTAGTTAAATACAGTACTGTAAGTCACTCTGACTTATACCTTAGTTAAATACAGTACTGTAAGTCACTCTGACCTATTCATGGACTGCAGCTACGTTATTCGGTCATGTCATACCATTGTTATGAGCATTCTCATCTCGGGTTGGCCGCCACATTGATGTCTGAAATCGAGTCTAGCTCGGTAGTCGCAATGGCTCACCTCAACTCTGAGGAAAAAAATAAGATACTTAAACTGGGGAGGCAGGTAGCCTAGTGGTTAGAGTGTTGGGAAAGGTTGCTGGATTGAATCCCCGAGCTGACAAGCTAAAGAAAAATCTGTCATTCTGCCCCTGAACAAGGTAGCTAACCCACTGTTCCCCAGTAGGCAGTCATTGTAAATAAGAATGTGTTTGTAACTGACATGCCTAGATAAATATACTAACTTTACTTGGGTAATGTGGCTCTTATAGTGTTCCCGCCAACTTGTTTAAGCTACTTGCTTGTAGTTAGGGAAATCTTTCTGTCCTATAAATGTTTACAGTATATGTTTGTGTATACGTTAGACCTAGATGTAATTATCAGGAAATGTCACATTTTGGCAGTCATGTAGGGTAGAGGGTAGAGCACCGTAAGGTCCGTAATACAGACCGTTTTTCAACAGAGTCAAAGTGACAAGTGACGCTAGCTAAGTGAGAGGTTTCATTGTTTTGGGTAAATCATTGACAAAGCCTGAGTGTGACCCCGACACATTCTTGGCTTACTGTACAACAGGCTGGGACCATGCTGGTGGCACACTGTACATGCAAGGCTGGCCTTGGAAAGGCATGTTCCCATGCTGCTGCCTTGATGTGTGCAGTACTGACAGGCCATGTGAGTGGGGCCAGCCAAGTGTGGAGGCTGTTAAGAAGGTGCAGTGTACTGAACTCAGCAGGATGTCCTTTGGAAGAAAGAGAGCCTGCTCTTCTCTCCCATCCAACTCTACCCTTCAAACCATCAGATAAGGAACTCCACTCGCCTGCACCACTGCCAAGCCTTTAACAGAGCAAAATGCTTCAGTGGGATTTGTCCAAGCTGTTGCTGGAGAACGCCGAGAGATTCAATCAGCTCCGTTTAACAGAAGAACAGGTATGAGGAATACACAGGACAGGAACAGGTATGTGGAATACATAGGACAGGAATAGGTATGTGGAATAGATAGGACAGGAATAGGTGTGTGGAATACATAGGACAGGAATAGGTATGTGGAATAGATAGGACAGGAATAGGTGTGTGGAATAGATAGGACAGGAATAGGTGTGTGGAATAGATAGGACAGGAATAGGTGTGTGGAATACATAGGACAGGAATAGGTATGTGGAATAGATAGGACAGGAATAGGTATGTGGAATAGATAGGACAGGAATAGGTATGTGGAATACATAGGACAGGAATAGGTATGTGGAATACATAGGACAGGAATAGGTGTGTGGAATACATAGGACAGGAATAGGTGTGTGGAATACATAGGACAGGAATAGGTATGTGGAATAGATAGGACAGGAATAGGTGTGTGGAATACATAGGACAGGAATAGGTATGTGGAATATATAGATATGTGGAATACGCAGGACAGGAATAGTCAATTCTAAAAGATGCACACTGTGTTTCCTCCAAACACAAATACATTTTAATCAACGTTTTTATACAACGTTAAACCCATTGCAAGGTTGTATTCTGAGTTCACTATCTTTTAAAGAATCCTTGCATGTCTTGCTTCCCAGTGTTTGATGATAGAGGAGGAGACTAGGAATCAGGCAAAGAGTAGGGTGTGACTTGACCAATTGGCAGGGAGAGTGACAGTTTCTGCGTCTGGTGAGGCAGTCAGGTCACAGAGAATTCACATTTCTAATAAAAGGATTATGACACCCAGGTGCGTGTCAGTTCTCCACAGAGGCAACAAGGTAGAATGAATATCAAGTGATGACGAGGCAATATATGCGATAACCCTGGAATAGCCTGAGGAATAGTGAGCTGAGGAAAGAGTCAGTGAAGTAGCATTGTTAATAAGTAATGAGTATTGAATCCGTGCCATAACTACATTACCACCTGGTGGCTAAAACTGTAACTACAGATTAATCACTTTGCATACTAATCTTAGATTTTTTTTCACTCTTCAGATGGGGAACTTCAAATGAGCCAGAGGCAAGATCAGCCTACCAAGCTACACTCAAGGATTTTTCGTCAGGATTTCTATCTAGAAGCTTCGTGTCTCATCCTCGGTCCAGTGTTTTCCTGGCTCGGTGCATCTCCTCATAGTGTTCTGTCCTGTGAATGCCACGGTCGAGGAGTCCTTGAGATTAAGTGCCCTTTCAGTCAAAAGGGCAGCTCAGTGGCTGAAGGGTGCAAATATCCATCATTCTGCTTGGCAAAATGGCACTGATATGAAAGCATATGTACATGTGGCAAGGGAAAGTGTGTGAACCCTTTGGAATTACCTGGATTTCTGCATAAATTGGTAATCAAATTTGATCTGATCTTCATCTAAGTCACAACAATAGACAAACATAGCATGCATAAACTAATAACACACAAAGTATTGTATTTTTCTTGTCTATTTAAACTGATGTACATCAAGAACATACACCTTTTGGAGTGGCCCAGTCAGAGTCCTGACCTCAACCAGATTGAGATGCTGTGGCATGACCTCAAGAGAGCAGTTCACACCAGACATCCCAATAATATTGCTGAACTGAAACAGTTTTGTATAGAGTAATGGTCCAAAATTCCTCCTGACCGTTGTGCAGGTCTGATCCCCAACTACAGAAACCGTTTGGTTGAGGTTATTGTTGCCAAAGGACGGTCAACCAGTTATTAAATCCAAGGGTTCACATAGTTTTTCCACCCTGCACTGTGAATGTTTACACGGTGTGTTCAATAAAGAAATGAAAAAGTATAATTGTTTGTGTGTTATTAGTTTAAGCAGACTGTGTTTGTCTATTGTTGTGACCTAGATGAAGATAAGATCAAATTTGATGACCAATTTATGCAAAAATACAGGTATTTCCAAAGGGTTCACATACTTTTTCTTGCCACTGTACATGGTGCCAGGTTTAAGCCCAAATGCATCTGGCAGAGGTAGAGTATTGTGCCTTTTGTGGTCTGGAGTCCACACAAGTTACTTGTCGAGCACATTCAGTACGACCGCTCTTTCTTTGAGACTGCTTACCAGAAGGTTGTGGAATTCATAAAAAAATGTTGTGCTCCCAGAAGTTCTTGGGAAAGGGGTTCACTGAGCTGCGCATTCCATCTATGATGGATTTAGAACTTTCCTGTGAGCAGTTAGGTTTGTTTTTGTTGATTTGAAATATGTTAATAATACTTTATTTATTTAAAAAAGCTTGAACTTTTCATTGGAACTGAACTGAAACAATTGTGGATGTACAATTGATGTAAATTTGGTTGGAAACACATTGGCTGTCACGATCGTAAATAGGAGAGAGTGAGGACCAAAATGCAGCGTGTGGAAAGTACATCCTCTTTATTAAAGAAAGAAGACGAAAACGACACGAACACTATAAAACTAAACAAAACAACAAAACAGACGACCGTGAAGCTATATAGACAAATAGTGCTGACACAAACACTACACATAGACAATTACCCACAAATGCATGATGCCCATGGCTGCCTTAAATATGGCTCCCAATCAGAGACAAATGAAAGACATCTGTCTCTGATTGAGAACCACTCAGGCAACCATAGACATACCTAGACACATTCACTCAACCATAGACATACCTAGAAACATTCACTCAACACAAACTCATACACTACACCCAACACCCCCTTTACCATATAACCACCCAAAACGACAAAACACAAACATTCCCCATGTCACACCCTGACCTAACTAAAATAATAAAGAAAACAAAGAATACTAAGGCCATGGCGTGACATAACCCCCCCCTTAAGGTGCGAACTCCGGGCGCACCAGCATAAAGTCTAGGGGAGGGTCTGGGTGGGCGTCTGTCCACGGTGGCGGCTCTGGCACTGGTCGTGGTCCCCACCCCACCATAGTCACTACCCGCTTTCGTAGCCTCCTCCAAATGGCCACCCTCCACATTAACCCCACTGGATTAAGGGGCAGCACCGGACTAAGGGGCAGCACCGGACTAAGGGGCAGCACCGGACTAAGGGGCAGCACCAGGATAAGGGGCAGCACCAGGATAAGGGACAGCACCAGGATAAGGGGCAGCACCAGGATAAGGGGCAGCTCCGGACTGAGGGACGGCAGCTCCGGACTGAGGGACGGATCCTGGCTGGATGACGGCTCTGGCGGATCCTGGCTGGACGGCTCATGGCTGGCTGACGGATCTGGCTGCTCATGGCTGGCTGACGGATCTGGCTGCTCATGGCTGGCTGACGGATCTGGCTGCTCATGGCTGGCTGACGGATCTGGCTGCTCATGGCTGGCTGACGGATCTGGCTGCTCATGGCTGGCTGACGGATCTGGCTGCTCATGGCTGGCTGACGGATCTGGACGCTCATGGCTGGCTGACGGCTCTGGACGCTCATGGCTGGCTGACGGCTCTGGACGCTCATGGCTGGCTGACGGCTCTGGACGCTCATGGCTGGCTGACGGCTCTGGACGCTCATGGCTGGCTGACGGCTCTGGACGCTCATGGCTGGCTGACGGCTCTGGACGCTCATGGCTCGCTGACGGCTCTGGACGCTCATGGCTCGCTGACGGCTCTGGACGCTCATGGCTCACTGGCAGCTCTGGCAGATCCTGTCTGGTTGGCGGCTCTGGCAGATCCTGTCTGGTTGGCGGCTCTGGCAGATCCTGTCTGGTTGGCGGCTCTGGCAGATCCTGTCTGGTTGGCGGCTCTGGCAGATCCTGTATGGTTGGCGGCTCTGGCAGATCCTGTCTGGTTGGCGGCTCTGGCAGATCCTGTCTGGTTGGCGGCTCTGGCAGATCCTGACTGACGAATGGCTCTAGCGGCTCCTGACTGACTAACGGCTCTGACGGCTCGGGACAGACGGGCGGCTCTAATGGCTCGGGACAGACGGATGGCTCAGATGGCGCTGGGGAGACGGATGGCTCAGATGGCGCTGGGGAGACGGATGGCTCAGATGGCGCTGGGGAGATGGATGGCTCAGATGGCGCTGGGGAGACGGATGGCTCAGATGGCGCTGGGGAGACGGATGGCTCAGATGGCGCTGGGGAGACGGATGGCTCAGATGGCACTGGGCAGACGGATGGCTCTGGCCGGATGAGGCGCACTGTAGGCCTGGTGCGTGGTGCCGGAACTGGAGGCACCGGGCTAAGGACACGCACCTTCAGGCTAGTGCGGGGAGAAGGAACAGGGCATACTGGACCCTGGGGATGCACATTAGGCCTAGTGCGTGGTGCCGGAACTGGTGGTACCGGGCTGGGGACACGCATCTCAGGGCTAGTGCGGGGAGCAGCAACAGGATGCACAGGACTCTGGAGACGCACAGGAGGCTTGGTGCGTGGTGCCGGAATTGGTGGTACCGGACTGGAGACACGCACCATAGGGCGAGTGCGTGGAGGAGGAACAGGGCTCTGGAGACACACTGGAAGCCTGTTACGTGGTGTAGGCACTGGTGGAACTGGACTGGGGCGGGGAGGTGGCGCCGGAAATACCGGACCGTGCAGGCGTACTGGCTCCCTTGAGCACCGAGCCTGCCCAACCTTACCTGGTTGAATGCTCCCCGTCGCCCGACCAGTGCGGGGAGGTGGAATAACCCGCACCGGGCTATGTAGGCGAACCGGGGACACCATGCGTAAGGCTGGTGCCATGTATGCCGGCCCGAGGAGACGCACTGGAGACCAGACGCGTTGAGCCGGCTTCATGGCACCTGGCTCAATGCCCAATCTAGCCCTACCAGTGCGGGGAGGTGGAATCGCCCTGGGTCGATCGCCCACCTGTCGATCTCCTCCCACGTAGTGTAGTCCAGATTACGCTCCCATTGCCATTCCTCCTTGCGCTGCTCCTGTTGCCGCTTATCACGCTGCTTGCTCCCGCATAGGTGGGTAATTCTGTCACGATCGTAAATAGGAGAGAGTGAGGACCAAAATGCAGCGTGTGGAAAGTACATCCTCTTTATTAAAGAAAGAAGACGAAAACGACACGAACACTATAAAACTAAACAAAACAACAAAACAGACGACCGTGAAGCTATATAGACAAATAGTGCTGACACAAACACTACACATAGACAATTACCCACAAATGCATGATGCCCATGGCTGCCTTAAATATGGCTCCCAATCAGAGACAAATGAAAGACATCTGTCTCTGATTGAGAACCACTCAGGCAACCATAGACATACCTAGACACATTCACTCAACCATAGACATACCTAGAAACATTCACTCAACACAAACTCATACACTACACCCAACACCCCCTTTACCATATAACCACCCAAAACGACAAAACACAAACATTCCCCATGTCACACCCTGACCTAACTAAAATAATAAAGAAAACAAAGAATACTAATGTCAGGTTTTGGCCAAGACTGTTCGGGTTTTGGTCACTAGATGTCCCCATTGCACCTTTTTTGTACCTTTTTGTTTTTCTTGCTCTAATTATTGTTTGCACCTGTAGGTCATTCCCTTGTTAGTATTTAAACCCTGTGTGTTCCTCAGTTCCTTGCTCAGTGTTTGTAAGTTAGCACCCAGCCCCAGCCCAAGCCTTGTTTTATACAGATATTTCTCTTGTTGAATTTTCCAGAGGTTCTCTGGTTTAGTTCTTGTGTATTATTTGAGTAGTCTTTTGAGGTTTGTTTTTTTCCCTGCTTTTTTACCACTTTGTGGAGTTTCTTTTGTATTTTGGAGGATTTCCATTTTTGTGCCTTTTGGCTTTATTTTTGGACATTGTGGATTTAGTTTCTTTGCCTGAAGATTTTGTTCTTTAATTAAACCACCATCTCTAGTACTGCTGTGTCTGCCTCATCTTCTGGGTTCTGACGATTATTAGTGACTGTTTCTCGCACCGGGTCCTGACAACTAAGGCCAGGGCGTGACATTGGCGGACATCCTAACTTGTTCTTGTGTTGGCCAGAAATACAAGGGAGACAACCTCTCTCGGACATAACGTTCAATGTGGCTGTTGACTCATAAACATGAGAAAATAATTACCCAAAATGTGTTTGATAATTGTTGTCACAAAATGGACCCTCAGATTGTTTGCTCTTCTTTGAACAGAAAATAAGAATTCCACAAGAAAAGGTTTGTCTTTTGTTGTAAATGTATTATTGTAGTGAATATGAGCGTACAATTAACTATAACATTTGGTATTTACAGGTAGATCTGATTATTAGTGAACAAGGAATTGACTGTTGATCAAAACTCAGACGAATAGCATCTGATAACATTTTAATAAATTGATTATTGATTAACACTCTGGTTAATGGAATCTGCTAAAATGACAACAAATTGACTAATGGTGAATAGCTAGAAATTTTTACATTCAAAATATATTCTCAGAATATTTCCGTGACAGCTATTTGCAAAGTGAGCACAAAAGGGGAGGTTCTTTCAGAGGGGACAACGGAGGGTCACATGTTGCAAAGGGCGCAACACACCTGAACAATATGATCCAGAGGAATGATGTCTCCTGGGGCTCCCTGACAAAGGGTAATTGGGATCGTTCCTTGGAGGATTGTGTACCTGTTCCTCACAAGTCCTATCACTCTCTCCACATGTATTCTTACAGCAGCAAGACCCCTGGTGGATTACATTTTGTCAGGAGGCAGTTGTGACTTTTCTTTAGTGAAGGCAGGTATCTTTAGAAGTGCATTTGCTAAACCCACCGACTCCCTCACAGTAAAGCTTCTGTCTGCCAGCACAACATCTTCTGGAGACAGTTTGTTGATGAACCAAGAGTTCTCAGTTGTTTGTCGCTGGCCCGGCCACCCCAATCTCTTGAAACAAAAGAGATGACTTCCTGTAGTGTGATAGATAGGGGGTACTTCACTGTATTGTGATGTTTGTGGTTGGAGTAGGTTTGTGCATGTGCTCGGAGCTGCTTGGGTTTTTCATTGAAGATCTCAAAACAATTAATTATTGAAGATCAGTTACTGTTATTTGGACGGAAACACATTGGCAGACTTACTCTAATTTGTTCTTTTGTTAGCCCCAAAAATCAAAAATCAAGGGAGACAAATTCTCTGACATAACATTCAACGTTTTGTTAAAATGATGGGAAGGTGTTGACACAGAAATATGGAATAAATAACCCCAAAAAGTGCAGCGGCATGTTGAACTTCATTCTCATCAAGGTGATCAGCAAACTGCTGAAAATGTGTCAGGGTTGGTAGCGTTGAGGGACACAGCGATGAATGTGAAGATTACCATGAACCCTGCATAGGATGGCAGGTCTGTCTGCTCCTGGACCCTCTCGTTGTTGTTCTTGAAACTTGCTGCAGGACCTTTTCTCTCTCAGACGATCGAGCTCAGTCAGCAAAGATGTACATCCAACTTCCAGATGTTTGAGAGTTTTCTTGCAGATTCACCGATTGCAAGTGCCCTCCTCCTCTTCCTCCTAGTCGTCCCCTGTAGCCCCATCCATGGGCATTGTGGTGACATTTTCCTCCATCTCAACCTGCTCTTCCTCCAAGCTACCCACGGGCATTGTGGTGACACCCACCTCCTCCTCCTATGGTGGATCCTGAGCCTTCAGCCCTGTCCCTTTTCAAATAAAATAAAATAAAACTTTATTTGTCATGTGCCGAATACAACAGGTGTAGACCTTACCATGAAATGCTTAATTACAAGCCCTTAACCAACAGTGCAGTTCAAGAAGAGTTAAAAAAATATTTACCAAATAAACAAAAGTGAAAAATAATAATATAAAGTAACACAATAAAATAACAATAACGAGGCTATATACAGGGGCTACCGGTACTGAGTCAGTGTGGAGGCTATATACAGGGGCTACCGGTACTGAGTCAGTGTGGAGGCTATATACAGGGGGTACCGGTACTGAGTCAGTGTGGAGGCTATATACAGGGGCTACCGGTACTGAGTCAGTGTGGAGGCTATATACAGGGGCTACCGGTACTGAGTCAGTATGGAGGATATATACAGGGGCTACCGGTACTGAGTCAGTGTGGAGGCTATATACAGGGGCTACCGGTACTGAGTCAGTGTGGAGGCTATATACAGGTGGTACCGGTACTGAGTCAGTGTGGAGGCTATATACAGGGGGTACCGGTACTGAGTCAGTGTGGAGGCTATATACAGGGGGTACCGGTACTGAGTCAGTGTGGAGGCTATATACAGGGGGTACCGGTACTGAGTCAGTGTGGAGGCTATATACAGGGGCTACCGGTACTGAGTCAGTGTGCGGGGGTACAGGTTAGTTGAGGTAATTTGTACATGTAGGTAGGGGTGAAGTGGGGGTCACACTCGGACATTCAGAGAGGGGTATATTATTGTGGCCCTGGTGGCACAAAATCAAAAGTCTGACTGCATGGAGATGCTTGGGAATATTGTCAATACGGGGGACCGTGTTGTGGGTGTTTCAGGGAAAAGGTTTACATTTGACCTCCATCATCTAGGAAGTGACAATGGTTAATAAAATCTCCCCATTTCTGCCCATTTTTTTTTGCACAGTTATGCAGACCTTGTCATACAGCTGCAACTGTATATGCATTCCTAAAGCAAGACCTTTCTTGAGTTGGGCTCTGGGATGGTGCAACTGTTGAGAATATGTGCCTATGGTTGTGTGGGGGGGAAAGGGTTGAGTGTGTATGAGTGTGTGGGTGTATGTGCGTATCCCACAACTGTTGCGAAGGAGTTTAAGATGTTAGGGACAATATAGGATGATTCACAATATGTAACGGCTGTCATTGGAATAAGACCAAAGCGCAGCGTGGAAAGTGTTCATGATCTTTGTTGGCAAGAATCACTCAAACAAAAATAACGAATACAAAAACGAAAGCGAACAGTTCCGTCAGGCACAGATACTAAACGGAAAACAACACCCCACAAAACCCAAATGGAAAAATGACAACTATTATATGATCCCCAATCAGAGACAACGATAGACAGCTGCCTCTGATTGGGAACCACACTAGTCAAAAACACAAAGAAATAGGAAACATAGATTCTCCCACCCGAGTCACACCCTGACCTAACCAAACATAGAGAATAAATAAGGATCTCTAAGGTCAGGGCGTGACACAATAATTGTTTGCTAATATAATAATTGCTTGCAATAATGTAATTTTGGTAATGGCGAGACTGGTGAGAGGTAAAATCCTTTGCATAAATTGCCTACATTACTACAAATATTAATAGCTAATTATGGAAAATTAGAAACAGGATTTTTAAAATATATATATATTTTTTGATGGCTATATATAATACAAATCGAGGTGAGGGCGATAGAAATGCATTTGGCGGTTAATCTTCTTCAATTCGGTATATGGCACTGTGTGCTCTTTTCAAAGGATGGATCCCAGTCGGTCCAGGGCTATGGGATACAGGGGGTCGAGGGTGGTCTGCCGGACATTGGGATGACAACCCAACTCGGGATGAGGAGGGCTTTTAGCGGGTGGAATAGTGGGGACCAATTGGAGGTTTACTTAGTAGTAATGAAAATATCATGGTACAGCTATATAGACACTCAATCATCATGTTACTTTTTAATGGTACGTTTACAAACATATATTTTGATAAAAAAGAATTGAAAGTTGTGTCTCATTATGGTAAGTGGTGAAATAAGTATAGCCAGTTACAATGGCCTAGCAGATAATAAGAAAATATTATCAGTATTCATCTGGCTAAAGGAGAAGGAATATAATATCTATTGTTTACAGGAAACTCATTCAACAATTTTAGATGAAGTTTTTTGGAAAAAGGACTGGGGGGCGAAATATATTTCTCCCATGGGCAAAGACATTCAAAAGGGGTGATGGTTTTAATTAACAGTAATTTTGATCCAAATGTGCAAATTGTCCAAACAGATCATCAAGGTAGATGGATTATTTGTATATATGTTATTGGACAATAAACAGCTATGGCTTATTAACCTATACGGTCCGAATAATGATGATCCAAACTTTTTTGAAAATATATATAAGAATTTATTATCTCTACAAGCAACACTCTATTATTATGGTGGGAGATTTTAATACGGTCTTAAATACCTCTATGGACCGTAAAGGAAATCACACTATAAACTATCACCCTCAGGCACTTAAGAAAATCTTGAATGTCATGGATATATTGGAATTAGTGGATATATGGAGACTTAAATACCCTGACCTAGTGAGATATACATGGCGGAGGCTTAATCAAGCTAGTCGTCTTGACTACTTTCTTATACCATTCTCTCTGGCACCAAAAGTTTAAAAAGTGTTGATAGGGGACAGAATGCGGTCGGATCATCACATAATTGGCATATATATTACTCTTACAGAATTTCGACGTGGACGAGGATATTGGAAATTTAATCATAGCCTACTAGATGATAAATTGTGTAGAACTAGGACAGAAGAATTTATAACTGACTTTCTGACATAACATAGGTACAGCAGATCCCCTTATTGTATGGGACACTTTTAAATGTGCCTTTAGAGGCAATGCAATTCAGTACTCATCTATAAAACAAAAGCAATTTAGATCAGAAGAGTCCTTATTAACAAAGGAAATTGAAGGACTAACAGTACAGCAAGATAGCAATAAAAACTGTACTATAGAGGCATAGATTAAGTTAGAGGAAAAACAAAAATAAATGGAGGTACTTATTCAAAAAAGATCCAGTGTAATATATTATAAAAATAAAGCGAACTGAATGGAATATGGTGAAAAATGCACCAAATAATTTTTCAATCTTCAATATAGAAATGCTACCAAAATTTACAAATGATGAGTCACGCATGATTCACCGAATGATATTTTGAAAGAGGAAGTACTTGAAGAATATGTTTTCATTTCAGGCTCCTCCATCTCCACTAACTAAAACTAATTGTATGGATTTTTTTCCTATTAATAATGTTAAATTAACAGCTGTACAGAAAGACTCATGTGACGGCCAAATTACAGAGGAGGAACTTCTTGATGCAATTAAAGCCTTCAAGGCTCGGAAAACTCCAGGGATGGATGGCATACCATTTTTGATATACTCAGAGGACCATTATTAGCATGTTTTAACCACTCCGATATAAATGGTAGATTATCAGACACGCAACAAGAAGGTCCGATTTCATTATTACTGAAACAGGACCCAAGTGGTATATAGAAAGATCCAGTCCATTTAAAAAATTGGAGACCTCTTACACTTCAGTGTTGTGATGCAAAAATCCTAGCAAAATGCTTGGCGCATAGAATTTAAAATGTTTTGTCAGATATTATTCATCATAACCAGACAGGTTTTTTTTTTACATTTTACATTTTTTTTTACAATACATTGGAGATAATATAAGACAAGTACTGGAAACAATAGAACACTATGAAATATCGGGGACACCAGGCCTGGTTTTCATAGTTGATTTTGAAAAGGCTTTTGATAAAGTACGACTGGATTTTATACATAAATGCCTAGAATATTTCAATTTGGGGGAATCTCTTATAAAATGGGTTAAAGTTTTGTATAGTAACCCTAGGTGTAAAATAGTAAATAATGGCTACATCTCAAAAAGTTTTAAACTAGATAGAGGAGTAAAACAAGGTTGTCCACTATCGGCATATCTATGTATTATTGCCATCGAAATGTTAGCTATTAAAAATAGATCAAACAATAATATTAAGGTATTGGAAATCCAGGGCTTAAAAACTAAGGTGTCATTGTACGCTGATGATTCATGTTTTCTTTTAGAACCACAATTAGAATCTCTCCACGGCCTCATAGAGGATCTAGATACTTTTGCTATCCTCTCTGGATTAAATCCAAATTATGATATGTATTGGATCACAAAAAAATTCACATTTTACATTACCATGTAATTTA
The DNA here is from genome assembly GCF_016432855.1 of Salvelinus namaycush. Classification (NCBI taxonomy): domain Eukaryota; kingdom Metazoa; phylum Chordata; class Actinopteri; order Salmoniformes; family Salmonidae; genus Salvelinus; species Salvelinus namaycush. The sequence continues at coordinate 53,751,066 of NC_052326.1, read as the reverse complement.
CCAATTAAAAGGTCTGACGGAGTTGTGGACATACTCGGTATACAATACCCAAAAGAATGAAATTATCTCACTCCAATACATTTTTATAGAAAGTTAGCAAAAATAGATAAGATATTGCTACTATGGAAAGGAAAATACCTGTCTATTTGTGTTTTGCCTACACCTAGTGACCTGCTTTTTAAATTATATGAACAAAAAATATTCCATTTTATTTGGAATGGCAAGCCAGACAAAATTAAAAGGGCCTACTTATATAACGAATATGAATTCTGAGGGCAGAAATGATTAAATATTAAAGCATTAGACCTGTCACTAAAGGCATCAGTCATACAAAAGTTAAACTTAAATCCAAACTGGTTTTCTAGTAATTTGATAGGAATGTCTCATCCTATGTTCAAGAATGGGCTTTTCCCCTTTATTCAGATTACAACTGCTCACTTTCGGTTGTTTGAAAAGGAAATAATCTCCAAAATATCTTTATCTTTTAACACAAGCCTTAGAAAGTTGGTTGCAATTTCAGTTTAATCCACCTGAAAAGACAGAACAAATAATACAACAAATATTGTGGTTAAACTCAAAAATACTAATCCCCCCCCCAAAAAAGAAAAAAGTATTATTTTAGTGAATGTTATCATAAATAGGACTGGTGGAGTTATGTCACACATGCAGCTAACACAGACATATGGGAATGTCTGCTCTACCCAAAATTACAACCAACTCATTTCAGCATTACCACCAAAATGGAAGAGGCAATTAGAAGGGGAAAAAAGTAAGGAACTTGTCTGTCGGCCCTGTATTAAAGAACATAAATTGTTAAAGAAAAGTGTGATGAATAAAAACATATACCAATTTAATTTAAGGACCAAAAATCTGACAGCTGTGCCATATAAATTGCAAAATAGTTGGGAAGAGATTTTCGATGTACCCATTCCATGGCACATGGTTCATGAATGGATACGCAAAACAACGCTGGATTCAAAACTTAGAACTTTTCAATTTAAATTACTATACAAAATTCTTGCAACCAATAGAATGTTACAGTGGGGCAAAAAAGTATTTAGTCAGCCACCAATTGTGCAAGTTCTCCCACTTAAAAAGATGAGAGAGGCCTGTAATTTTCATCATAGGTACACTTCAACTATGACAGACAAAATGAGAAAAAAAATCCAGAAAATCACATTGTAGGATTTTTATTGAATTTATTTGCAAATTATGGTGGAAAATAAGTATTTGGTCAATAACAAAAGTTTATCTCAATACTTTGTTATATACCCTTTGTTGGCAATGACAGAGGTCAAATGTTTTCTGTAAGTCTTCACAAGGTTTTCACACACTGTTGCTGGTATTTTGGCCCATTCCTCCATGCAGATCTCCTCTAGAGCAGTGATGTTTTGGGGCTGTTGCTGGGCAACACGGACTTTAAACTCCCTCCAAAGATTTTCTATGGGGTTGAGATCTGGAGACTGGCTAGGCCACTCCAGTACCTTGAAATATTTCTTACGAAGCCACTCCTTCGTTGCCCGGGCGGTGTGTTTGGGATCCTTGTCATGCTGAAAGACCCAGCCACGTTTCATCTTCAATGCCCTTGCTGATAGAAGGAGGTTTTCACTCAAAATCTCACGATACATGGCCCCATTCATTCTTTCCTTTACACGGATCAGTCGTCCTGGTCCCTTTGCAGAAAAACAGCCCCAAAGCATGATGTTTCCACCCCCATGCTTCACAGTAGGTATGGTGTTCTTTGGATGCAACTCAGAATTCTTTGTCCTCCAAACACGACGAGTTGAGTTTTTACCAAAAAGTTCTATTTTGGTTTCATCTGACCATATGACATTCTCCCAATCTTCTTCTGGATCATCCAAATGCTCTCTAGCAAACTTCAGATGGGCCTGGACATGTACTGGCTTAAGCAGGGGGACACGTCTGGCACTGCAGGATTTGAGTCCCTGGCGGCGTAGTGTGTTACTGATGGTAGGCTTTGTTACTTTGGTCCCAGCTCTCTGCAGGTCATTCACTAGGTCCCCCCGTGTGGTTCTGGGATTTTTGCTCACCGTTCTTGTGATCATTTTGACCGCACGGGGTGAGATCTTGCGTGGAGCCCCAGATCAAGGGAGATTATCAGTGGTCTTGTATGTCTTCCATTTCCTAATAATTGCTCCCACAGTTGATTTATTCAAACCAAGCTGCTTACCTATTGCAGATTCAGTCTTCCCAGCCTGGTGCAGGTCTACAATTTTGTTTCTGGTGTCCTTTGACAGCTCTTTGGTCTTGGCCATAGTGGAGTTTGGAGTGTGACTGTTTGAGGTTGTGGACAGGTGTCTTTTATACTGATAACAAGTTCAAACAGGTGCCATTAATACAGGAAACGAGTGGAGGACAGAGTAGCCTCTTAAAGAAGAAGTTACAGGTCTGTGAGAGCCAGAAATCTTGCTTGTTTGTAGGTGACCAAATACTTATTTTCCACCATAATTTGCAAATAAATTCATAAAAAATCCTACAATGTGATTTCCTGGATTTTTTTTTCTCATTTTGTCTGTCATAGTTGAAGTGTACCTATGATGAACATTACAGGCCTCTCTCATCTTTTTAAGTGGGAGAACTTGCACAATTGGTGGCTGACTAAATACTTTTTTGCCCCACTGTATATATATGGGGGATACAATCTTCCCAGCTCTGCAGATTTTGCTGTGAGGAGGCAGAGTCATTAGATCATTTATTTTGGTAGTGTCCATATGTAGCTCGTTTTTGGTCACAGGTCCAGGAATGGCTGAAGAATTGCAACATTTGCCTAGAACTAACGCTGCAGATAGCAATACTGCGTGATTTGAAAAGCCATAGTCAATCAATCAATAATATAATAATTTTTTTAGCAAAAATCTTTATTTTTAATTTACAATCTGTAGAAGCTATGAGAATAGAAAGGTTCAGTACTTTTGTGAAGCATCACATCACAGTTGAAAAATATATGGCAAATAGAAATCCAAAGTGGATGGTGTTGAGAGATAGATTGGAGGGGTTGAATGGAGCTGAAGGGTGGGACTAATAACAAGTTGTGAAATGTAAAACATACGGGGTCTATAAAACGTATATAGGTTCAGAAATGTTGTAAAATAGCACAGTTACAAATAGAAATCAAACTGGATGGACATCGGAAATAAAGGAAGGACTAAAAACAAACAAAATATAACTATTGTAGAATAGATTGTCTGTAAAATGTGTATAAGATGTATAAACTGAAGGTAGAAGCCTAAGTGTTATTGTTTATTAGTTTACTCCAATTGGGGGAAAGGTGGTAGGGTTTGGGGAGTAATAAAGGTATATTCTTTAAAAAGTATGTATATATATATAGGTATGTGTATTTATATATGTGTATACGTATGCATATGTGTATGTATATGGATATATATATATTTAGCAAAAAAATATATATGGGGGATTGGAAATGATGTAGACAATTACATTGATAGAAGCAACAATCTTCCCGCAATATTAAGCTGATCCACCCATTAAAAGAAATACAAAATAAAAAAAGGTAGGGATGAAGTGACTATGCATAGATAATAAACTGCGAGTAGCAGCAGTGTACAAAACAAATGGAGGGAGGGAACGGTGTCAATGTAAATAGTCTGGTTTCTTTTTGATTAATTGTTCAGCAGTCTTATGGCTTGGGGGTAGAAGCTGTTAAGGAGCCAAATATTTTCAGTCTCCTGAGGGGGAAAAGGTTTTGTCCTGCCCTTTTCATCTCCCATCTGGTTTCACATTTCTTTAGGCTGTAATGACAGGTGTCTTTCTGACTGGATGTGAGGTGGGCGAAGACTGTATGGTTTCACATTTCTTTAGGCTGTAGTGACAGGTGTCTTTCTGACTGGATGTGAGGTGGGCGAAGACTGTATGGTTTCACATTTCTTTAGGCTGTAGTGACAGGTGTCTTTCTGACTGGATGTGAGGTGGGCGAAGACTGTATGGTTTCACATTTCTTTAGGCTGTAGTGACAGGTGTCTTTCTGACTGGATGTGAGGTGGGTGAAGACTGATGGCACGTAGTCTGGGCTCAGTGGATTAACACTTTTCCATGTGAAAAGATTCAGGAGTTAGCATCAGCTAAAGTTATCTGCTGCATGTTATTCTCGTAGTAATTTGTTTGGAGTAAGTTTAATAGTTGCAAGACTGACCACTCTTGCAATAGAGATAGATTAGAAGGTTATTTCATTAAAATGCTAATATCTGGTAGATAAACATATACGGATGGCCCTGATTTTGGCTGTAGCCAGTGTGATCCTTCCCTAAGCCTTCCTTCATTCCCTCTCAGAGCCGCTCATCATGTGAAGATGGCTAGCTAGCTCGCTAACATTAGTTAAGTAATCAGAAATTGTGGCCTGTTGATGACAGTATCAAGGCTGAACAAGTTGAATTTACTCAAGTTGATGATTTACAACGTACTGCATAGCTATGTAGCAAACTGTGACAAGGCCTACCAGACACAAAATGCGCACTGCACAACCGAGAGTCCTTCGTGGGCGTCCATTCATCCCTTCGTAAGGCAGCTAGCCACCTTTGCCGACGTTCTAAATCAGTGGGGGTGCGATGGAAGTTAACCCCTTTCCATTCGGGCCACGATTTCAGATGCGACAGCACAACATATTACTGGCATGTTGGCTAATTCAGAGATTTAGATACCAGTTTTAATTGAATTTCAATGGAGCGATGTTAAGGAGTTGGGCAACGCTATTGAAACGCACAGCGAGCATCACTGCCTATGATGTCAGGTGTATCCATGAATACCTTAGTTAAATGCAGTGACTGTAAGTCACTCTGACCTATACCTTCTGTATCGCACTGGGCGTAGTGGGTGCGGAGTCAGGCGCAGGAGGCAGGAGGTACAGAAATAGCGCTTTATTACGCACAGGAAAAATAGTACTCGCCAAGATACTTGGCGCACATACACAAATGCCCAAAACCAGGACCTAACCAGTTCGGAGGGAAAACCCAAAAACAACACGCACTACCACACAATAACACAGTGGACAATCAATAAGCCCGCACAAAGAGCAGGCGGGCCTACCGGCTTAAATAGCCCAACTAAAACCCAAACAAGAAACAGGTGTTACTAATCTGACAAAAACAACAGAAAAGGGAAAAGGGATCGGTGGCAGCTAGTAGGCCGGTGACGACGACTGCCGAGCGCCACCCGAACAGGAAGAGGAGCCACCTTCGGTAGGAGTCGTGACACCTTCGTTAAATAAAGTGGCTGTAAATCACTCTGACCTATAACTTAGTTAAATACAGTGACTGTAAGTCTCTCTGACCTATACCTTAGTCAAATGCAGTGACTGTAAGTCACTCTGACCTATACCTTAGTCAAATACAGTGACTGTAAGTCACTCTGACCTATAACTTAGTCAAATGCAGTGACTGTAAGTCACTCTGACCTATAACTTAGTTAAATACAGTGACTGTAAGTCACTCTGACCTATAACTTAGTCAAATGCAGTGACTGTAAGTCACTCTGACCTATACCTTAGTCAAATGCAGTGACTGTAAGTCATTCTGACCTATACCTTAGTCAAATGCAGTGACTGTAAGTTACTCTGACCTATAACTTAGTTAAATACAGTGACTGTAAGTTACTCTGACCTATAACTTAGTTAAATACAGTGACTGTAAGTCACTCTGACCTATAACTTAGTCAAATGCAGTGACTGTAAGTCACTCTGACCTATACCTTAGTCAAATGCAGTGACTGTAAGTCACTCTGACCTATACCTTAGTCAAATGCAGTGACTGTAAGTCACTCTGACCTATACCTTAGTCAAATGCAGTGACTGTAAGTCACTCTGACCTATAACTTAGTCAAATGCAGTGACTGTAAGTCACTCTGACCTATACCTTAGTCAAATGCAGTGACTGTAAGTCACTCTGACCTATACCTTAGTCAAATGCAGTGACTGTAAATCACTCTGACCTATACCTTAGTCAAATGCAGTGACTGTAAGTCACTCTGACCTATACCTTAGTCAAATGCAGTGAATGTAAGTCACTCTGACCTATACCTTAGTCAAATGCAGTGACTGTAAGTCACTCTGACCTATAACTTAGTCAAATGCTGTGACTGTAAGTCACTCTGACCTATACCTTAGTCAAATGCAGTGAATGTAAGTCACTCTGACCTATAACTTAGTCAAATGCAGTGACTGTAAGTCACTCTGACCTATAACTTAGTCAAATGCAGTGACTGTTAGTCACTCTGACCTATAACTTAGTCAAATGCAGTGACTGTAAGTCACTCTGACCTATACCTTAGTCAAATGCAGTGACTGTAAGTCACTCTGACTTATACCTTAGTTAAATAAAGGGACTGTAAGTCTCTCTGACTTATACCTTAGTCAAATGCAGTGACTGTAAGTCACTCTGACCTATACCTTAGTCAAATGCAGTGACTGTAAGTCACTCTGACCTATACCTTAGTCAAATGCAGTGACTGTAAGTCACTCTGACCTATACCTTAGTCAAATGCAGTGACTGTAAGTCACTCTGACCAATAGCTTAGTTAAATAAAGTGGCTGTAATCTACTCTGACCTATTCCTTAGTTAAATGTGGTGACTGTAAGTTGCTCTGGATAAGCCCTAAATATATTTTAAATGTCAGCATATTAAAACATGAAACCCAAAGCACTAAAATGTACAGACTGTACGAGCAGAAATGTGATATATATGTAAATGTGTTTGTTGAGGTAAATTTGGCTGTAATTTTCCATATTGTTTTCTCGAGTTGATGACGCTAATGTATTTTTAAGCTATACCAGCTGACTACTTACGTCACCTAATAACAACACAGAGAGATGTTTAATTGGCTATTATGGCTCAAATTATTGTAAAGGCAAATGAGAGGGAGAGAGAGAGAGAGAGAGTGATAGAGAAGGAGAGGGAGAGAGAGAGATATGGAGGGAGGTGAGAGAGAGAGTGATGCGAGAGTGATGAGAGAGAGAGAGAGAGAGAGAGAGTGATATAGAAGGAGAGAGAAAGAGTGATAGAGAAGGAGAGGGAGAGAGAGAGATAGGGAGGGAGGTGAGGGAGAGAGTGATGAGAGAGTGATGAGAGAGAGAGAGAGAGAGAGAGAGAGAGAGAGAGAGTGATAGAGAAGGAGAGGGAGAGAGAGAGATAGGGAGGGAGGTGTGAGAGAGAGAGAGATAGGGAGGGAGGTGTGAGAGAGAGTGATGAGAGAGAGAGAGAGAGTGATAGAGAAGGAGAGAGAGAGAGAGAGAGTGATAGAGAAGGAGAGGGAGAGAGAGAGATAGGGAGGGAGGTGAGAGAGAGTGATGAGAGAGAGAGAGAGAGAGATAGAGAGAGTGATAGAGAAGGAGAGAGAGAGAGAGAGAGTGATGAGAGAGAGAGAGAGCAAAGGACTGGCTGAGAGTGATAAGAGTGTGTAGGCTGGAGGCAGAATGACAGCAGATTAATGCTTTCCTCTCCTATCCTTCCCACTGGTTGAATCAACGTTGTTTCCACGTCATTTAAATGGCGCTAAACCAACGTTGAATGCACATTGAATTGACGTCTCCACCCAGTGTTTTGCCTCTTCCTGTATCAACTGGAATATTCCATTCCACTTTTCCTTAACTTCAGCTTCACTGGATTGTGGCTCTCTGTGTTGGTCAATATACAGCAAATGATGTGGAAAGCATATTGTAATCATAAAACAACAGCCATCTGGCAGTATATTCTAAAGACCCACATGTAGGCTACAATAAAACTCTTTTAGTAGATTATTTACCCAAACAGATGTTTACTGGTTGTTAACTTGTTGTTCACTTGTTTTTTCTTCAAGTATGATACCGATGGTTATAAACCGGCTTCTCATCTGACACCTCAGATTAACTAGGTACAGTAGATAGTGAATATTGATCTGCCTTATCCCTGAAAGTGTTGGAAATGTCAGCAAATCTATATCTGTTGGGTAAGTAATGACTGACCTTAGATCAGATTTCCCTGGTCCCATTACTGACCGCATATCAGATATCCTTTGTCCCTTACTGACTGTAGATCAGGTATCCCTGATCCCATTACTGACCGCAGATCAGATATCCCTGATCCCATTATTTACCTTAGATCAGATATCCCTGGTCCCATTACTGACCTTAGATCAGATTTACCTGGTCCCATTACTGACTGCATATCAGATATCCTTTGTCCCTTACTGACTGTAGATCAGATATCCCTGGTCCCATTACTGACCATAGATCAGATATCCCTGGTCCCATTACTGCAGTTTGAGAATTGGGGACTATAAGGTTATATCTGCAGTTTTGTCAAAAGTTTTTGACATAGTCTTGACCTGTTCAATGTTCTCTACCTACAGTATATTGTACTGTAAATACCCAAACTCATGTTTGTAAGTTCAAAATAATACTTGATAATAATTGATGAAACCATTCAAACCAATGAGGGTTAGGAACTTTAAACCCAATGATCATATTTCTGCAGATAAAACCCATCTCTATTTATCATTCACTCCTACAGCAGTGTTCCTAACTGAGACATTGGCAGATGTGGAGCATGTCAATCACCTTAAACAGAAATAGATTATCTGTGTGTGTGTGTGTGTGTTTTTTATGTGTGTTTGTAAGTGTCTGTGTGTGTATGTGTAAGTGTGTGTACGTGTGTGTGTGTGCGTTTATATCAGAACAGTGGCATTTCCAAGACTCATGATAGGTGTGTTTGTGTGTGCGTGTGCGTGCGTTAGTGACACCCCTGCGGTTATATCCGCTGGGCGGACGGGTTTAAGTTCATGAAATATTGTGTGGATGAACGACGGGCGGGTTGAGCAAAGAGAAAACAATGCTTTAAAATCCATTCATGTGTAATTCTTGTGAAATTTATACAGTATATATATAAAGGCATTATTTGTATCTACCATTAGTGCGTAGCCTAAGCCTAGCTATAGGGCCTAAGTGCAGAGTGCCAAATACACGCCAACTGCCAAATGCTTTTTAGGAACCTGGGAAGAAAAAGGTAACATCAATCCATTAAGGTAAAAAGGACAATGTTGGACTTTAATTCAATTAGAGCAAAAAAAAAGTGAAATGGAGAATTGAAAATAAAGAATTGGGAGGTCCAGGGAGGTCCAGGGAGGTCCAGGGAGGGTCAGAACAGTCTAATGTTTGAGGAAGAGTTGCTGAAGTTGAGAGGTTCCATCTTCTGACAATAACAGGCTCCTGAACAGCTTCTATCCCCATAAGACTGCTAAATAGTTAACAAAATGGCTATCTGAGTTGACCCTTGTATTTTATTTATAATTTTGCACTGTCTCCATGCACACTCACATGACTGTAAACACCAGTGGCGGTCGGTGCCATTTATGATGAGGGAGGAAAATTTGTTTTATGAACATGGCCTTATTTCTATTACAGCATATTGGATGACTGTCATTCATATTCCATTCAGCCAGCCCAATGTAACATTGAACGGTTTAGGCTACAACCTAGGCTATTGAATGAATGTTTACAACATAGGTGCACAGGTCGAAAGAACAATTCTAGTAGTCAAAGTGACAGACAGTGACAGCCAGCCTCTAGCTGATCTGGGGTGTAAATATTAGTCCAGCAGTTGCAAACGAGAGTTTCTATTGGACAAATTCAGGTATGTTTATCCCCATTTCGTTCTGTTTGCTTCCGTTTAAGAAATGTCTTCCAACAGAATCGAATGAATACACCGTTAATCACACACAAACACAGTTCACTTTCATAGCAGCCTCATACAAACGGCATGATCATGTTCTTCTCGCATCTATGCTCACCTCCTCTCACCTTTTCCGTTCACTTGTGGACTTCAGTGCACAACACATCAGCTGTCTCTGACTAGGTGAAAAAAACCTTTTCAAGCCAAACCTTCATATCATAACCGCTAACTGCTACACACAGCCTTCATCGTTGTCACCATATTAGCTAACGTCATCGTCAACACAGCTACTAGAAGTAATGCATTAGTAAACCTGCTACAATCACTCAGTACAGTGTACAGTCAGCAAGCAGTTTAGCAGTTAAACCGGTGGGCCCCGTGGCAATAAATGTATTAAAACCAAAAGCTTACATTGACTTGGAAGAGTTGCAGTGTTGGATAGCCATAGCCAGCTAGCTACATAGCATCCCACTCTCTTTGAGCCGTGTGTTTGTGTAGGATAAACTAGCTAGCTGCATTTGCTAGCTAAGTAAGTGAAAGTGAAAAGAATACTACAAAATCTCTCTCTCTCTCTCTTGCTTAACCTTAATTTTTGAAGAAATTAATGAGTTGTCTTTCTCTTTGAGTCAACTAACCACATGTTATGCACTGCAGTGCTAGCTAACTGTAGCCTATGCTTTCAGTACTAGATTCATTCTCTGATCCTATGATTGGGTGAACAACATGTCCGTTCGTGCTGCAAGAGCTCTGATAGGTTGGAGGACGTTCTCCTGATGTTGTCATAACTACTGTGTAAGTCTATGGAAAGGGGTGAGAACCATGAGCCTCCTAGGTTTTGTATTTAAGTCAATGTACCCAGAGGAGGAAGTAAGCTAGCTGTCCTCTGGCTACACCACGGTGCTACCCTACAGAGTGCTGCTGAGGCTACTGTAGATCTTCATTGCAAAGCAGTGTGTTTTAATCAATGATTTGGTTACATGTAATATATTTAGTATAGTTTTATCTAAAACAAATAATTGATTATTAACTTTTTTAATGTTTCACTTTCTACATTTTTCTGAAACTCACAGAGGAGGATGGTCCCTCCCCTTCCTCCTCTGAGGATCCTCCACTGCTACACATGCACACACACTGACACTCCAACACACTCTCTCACACACACACACACACACACACACACACACACACACACACACACACACACACACACACACACACACACACACACACACACACACACACACACACACACACACACACACACACACTTTCTCACACCACATAACATGCACACACATGTATAGTGACTCTACACACTGTTTACACTGCTCCTGCTCTGTTTATCATATATCCTAATACCTAGTCACCTTACCCCTATACATATCTACCTCTATCACTCCAGTATCCCTGCACATTGTTAATATGGAACTGACCCTGTATATAGTCACCTTACCCCTATACATATCTACCTCCATCACTCCAGTATCCCTGTACATTGTTAATATGGAACTGACCCTGTATATAGTATGATTACTTCTCGTGTTATTTCTTATTTTTTTCTCTTCTGTTTTTGTTCTTATGTTATTTTTGGTACGTTGATATTGATTACTGCAATGTTGGATATAGAGCTTGCAAGAAAGGTAGTTCACTGTACTTGTGAACATGATTTTAAATCAAATTTGACAGTCACTTTTTTATTTAACCCTTATTTTGCCAGGTAAATTGACTGAGAACACATTCTCATTAACAGCAACGACCTGGGGAATAGTTACAGGGGAGAGGAGGGGGGATGAATGACGAAATTGGAAGCTGTGGATGATTAGGTGACCGTGATGGTGTGAAGGACAGATTGAGAATTTAGCCAGAACACTGGGCTTAACACCCCTACTCTTACGATAAATGCCATTGGATCTTCAGCAAAGACCGGGAGAAAATCAATTATTTTAAAATGACATCAGTTTGACCGGTTTTCAGGAAATTAAAAGCTGTTAAAACAAACCAACATGCTTTTTGATAAGATTTCTGTTCGAATTAGATGCATATTTTACGTGGTTGAAATAGGAAAGGAAAAGAAAGAGGGGCTACCTAGTCAATTGTACCACTGAATGCCTTCAAATACTATTAGCTTTTATGACACTGATAAAGTCAGCACCTTTACAGACGGCCCATAACCGCACATTCATTTCTTGCAGTAAATTTATAGACCAAATGTACATTTTGACTCGGGAAACAGGAATGGAGAATTCTGATTTCCTTCTTTCAGCATCTTGAGGAAAGCAGAGATGAAAGAAGAAAGAGAAGCATTCATTCTATCAATTTCTGGCATTATTCTGGTGAAGGTTTTATTTGGGGGGCAGCAGGTAGCCTAGCGGTTAGAGCGTTGGGCCAGCAACCATTAGGTTGCTAGATCAAATCCCAGAGCTGACAAGGTAAAAATCTGTCGTTCTGCCCCTGAACAAGGCAGTTAACCCACTGTTCCTAGGCCGTCATTGTAAATAAGAATATGTTCTTAACTGACTTGCCTAGTTAAATAAAGGATAAATTAAAAATAAAGGGTTTATTTAGTCTTTTAGGGCAACAAGTAATGACAGAAGAGAAGCTGCATGTACTGTATCTAATTATAGATGAACAAAATAGCCTACCAATATGTCAGAAACCAGAAGCAAAAGCATAGTTGTATGTAAAAAGGTCTGTCAAAAAATAGTTCTGTCATCTCTGACTGTACATTACATTTTCTATATTTGCGGGTTAGGGTCATTTGCAGGTCTCAGATTTTCACTTTACACATAAAGTAAGACGGTTGTGGATGGGTTGTTAGCAACTGACCCGCGCAGCGTGCATGTGTGCAAAACCTGTGTACTTTTATATTAGAACAATGGAAGAATGGTGCCGGAGGAGATGGCTGTCATTTTACGAGCTCCAAACCAATTGTGCTATTGTGTGTGTTTTTGGTGCGGTATTTGTAACTTATTTTGTAAATAATGTTTCTGCCACTGTGTCTTATGACCGAAAAGAGCTTCTCGATATCAGGACAGCGATATCAGGACAGCGATTACTCACCCCGTACTGGATGAAGATTTTTTATTTAAGGAGTCGGACTCGAAGAGTGTCAACAACATAGTGTGTCAACATAGAGAGTGTCAACATAGAGTGTCAACATAGAGAGTGACATCATAGAGAGTGTCAACATAGAGAGTGATATCATAGAGAGTGTCAACATAGAGAATGTCAACATAGAGAATGTCAACATAGAGAGTGTCAACATAGAGAGTGTCAACATAGTGTCAACATAATAGAGTGTCAACATAGAGAGTGACATCATAGAGAGTGTCAACATAGAGAGTGTCAACATAGAGTGTCAACATAGAGAGTGTCAACATAGAGACTGTCAACATAGAGAGTGTCATCATCGAGAGTGTCATCATCGAGTGTGTCATCATCGAGTGTCATCATCGAGAGTGTCACCATAGAGAGTGTCACCATAGAGAGTGTCACCATAGAGAGTGTCACCACAGAGAGTGTCACCTTAGAGGGATTTTCTATTTGCTCTCCCCTTTCAGAAAAGTCCACAGTAGATGACTCATAGGAGTTCTCTGAATCTTCGAGGAGAGATCCAGCTTCGAGTCGACACTATTCTACATATATCTCCTCATTTTTAAAGATGTCAGAATGTAGGACAGACAGCCACAGAGTCCTGAACCTGAGTCTCTAAACCCCAGCATGCCTCCAAAATGGCCCCCCAGTCACTATATAGGGCGGCACTTTCGACCAGGGCATTTAATTAAGGCTCTGGTCAAACATAGTGCACTGCACGTATAGGGAATAGGTTGCTATTTGGGATGCACACCCGTTTAAAAATATTCCAGACGATTTAAAAAATATATAAAAAAAAGGTGAACAAAGGAGCTATAATAATGTCTTCATACTTATTCATTGTGATTAAACTATCGACATCTTGCTCAGGTCTAACTGTCAGAGGTGACATCACTTCAAAAAGGTGTTGAATAATTTAAAATGTAGCAGCGTAGCACCCTTTCATCCGGTTCTATTTCATAGTGTTCCATGTTAATGATTGATTTAGTGACGGACTTTCCCTCCTGGTTAAAAATAATACTAAATTAAATCCATCCATTGACCACCTCGATGTATGACTGTTTCACACACTAGCTACAACAGTGGAATGTGTCGATATACACTAGCGATCTCGGCACTCAGAACTAAATCGCCTGCGACCGAGTCTTGTCATACGAGTTGATGTTAAGGTTATCTCTTGTGGACAATGTTATCAGTAAATGGTAGTGACAGCTGTCAACAGACTGTGGGACGTGACAACTAACGAGGAACTTTGTTCTTGTACGCTGATATTTCGTCACTGATAATTTGGACAAATCACAAACATCTTTCGAGGGGATAATTGGTACATAGACTTGTCCGAAACTGGCTGAAAGATACATTTTAGAGGTGAAGACTTGGCTAGCCTGATACTGTCTGGAAGTTTCCTTTTAGAGGTGAAGACTTGACTAGCCTGATACTGTCTGGAAGTTTCCTTTTAGAGGTGAAGACTTGGCTAGCCTGATACTGTCTGGAAGTTTCCTTCTAGAGGTGAAGACTTGGCTAGCCTGATACTGTCTGGAAGTTTCCTTTCAGAGATGAAGACTTGGCTAGCCTGATACTGTCTGGAAGTTTCCTTTTAGAGGTGAAGACTTGGCTAATCTTGTTAGTACATTTTCTAACACGTCTCCCCCCGGAACTTAATCGGGAATCTGAAGCAATTTCATTCAATTGCAGGTGTCCGAGATTAATCTTAAGGCTATCACGAGAGACTTAACACTAGTAAAGCTGTTTAGAGTTTTCCAATCTTCTATAACATAGTAAGTATTTGATTTTCAATGCAAAACAGGGCACTTGCAATCACCTGCATATATAGGTGATTTGACAATATGGAGAGATGTGCTGTTGAGATCTGTGTTACATTGTCTGATGTTCCCACCAATGTTGATGGTTTATGTTTTGAGCTCCTCTCCATAATGAGCGTGGCACGAAGGAGGTGGAGCCGGTCGGATGGAGAGAGTGAGTGGGAAGAATGTAGGGATGAATGGATGGAGGGTGGGACGTGATATAAGAACGAGAGAGAGAGACAGAGAGAGAGAGGTGACAGAAAGGGAGAGAGAGAGAGAGGTGACAGAAAGGGAGAGAGAGAGAGAGGTGAGAGAGAGAGAGAGAGAGAGAGAGAGAGAGAGAGAGAGAGAGAGAGAGAGAGAGAGAGAGAGAGAAAGAACTGTGGAGAACGGAGGAAAATAAGTCTGTTTTTTTCTTTATCTGCATGAGGATGGCTTTCAGTCGGTAGATTAGGTTATTCTGAGTTTGTCTTTTGTTGTGGTGCTGAAATGCCTGACCTTGTCCCGTCAGCCATCATAGGGACGTTTGAAGGTTTTTTTCATTCCCCTAGTCCCCAGGTGACAGTCAGTCAGCCAGACTCCAGGTAACAATCAGCCAGACCCCAGGTGACTATCAGTCAGACAGTTTCCACAGTGGTGACAGTCCAAGCTGGAGAGGGACAGTTATCTGTGGGTTTGTTAGGGAAAATACTAGTCGTGAGTGTTTTTTAAAACACAGGAGTCGTGAGTCATGCTTTACTACAAAAAAATCTGGCTGTCCACGGATATGTCTAGGCCCTAGTTAACTTTAACTGTTAAAGTCTAACACGCCAGTAGGGATTGTCAAGCATTTGCCTGCAGACAGTCCTTAGCACCTCTGAACAGAGTCGGCAGTCAATCTCTTTTGTGTTCAAACAGAAAAGACCTCGGAAGTCGTTAGCAACTCAGCCTTGTTAAAATACTTCAAACCAGAACTGTACAAAGTTTAGCAGATGCTATAGCGGGTGCAGCGAAATGCTTATGTTACTAGCTCCTAACGATGCAGTAAAATGTCAAACAATTAAAATGTAAGGAATACAAAAATACAACAAAAAAATAACAAGAAGTTAAGAATGGCGGAATGAATCTGATGAACATCCAATAGAACCGGGACGGATGTTTTTGTTGGTTTTCATCACCACTTTCTGCGTGTAATTAAAATATGAGGACATAGCACTTAGTAATAACTTTAATGTTGCTTGATATCAGTCTTTAAAAGTAGCTTCCATTACCATGTCCATTGGCTATTGAAGCCACCAACTTAAAAATATCCCCAAGGCAATCGTGAATATTTACAGAAAAAATGTACATTAAGACAGGAAAATGTATTTATTTGTAAAGTGTTTGTGAAGTGTTTATTTGGAAAGAATTTGCAGTTAGCCAGTTAGGTAAAACTCTATGCATCAAGTTACAGTGACAATGGAGTCATCATTTTGAGTAACAAACAAAACAAAACAAAACTATAACATACCCTCCATATGTGTTTAACTGTGTTCCAGATGAAGGCAATGCAGTGGGCTAACAGAGAGACATAGATACACTTTTTCTGTTTGTTAACAACTCCTTTTCATTGTTTTACTCCTGTGTTTGTATGTGTCTTGTATGTTGTAACGAGGTACATGCCCCCCCCCCCCCCCCCCCCCCTGTCCACTAAGCCATCTCCCTCCGTCGTGTGTTCCAGATTGAGGACGTGCAGTGGCCTAACGGACAGACAGAGATTCCCAGCTCTGTGTGTAGTCTGCCCTGCAGGACAGGAGAGAGGAAGAAGGCAGTGAAAGGCATGCCGTGTTGCTGGCACTGTGAGCCCTGTGATGGCTACCAGTATCAATATGATGCAACATCCTGCAAGCTGTGCTCCTACAACATGAGGCCCAACCCCAACAGGTGACAGTCAGGAACACTATAAAAAAAATAAGTCAAGGGTTGCAAAATTCCTCAAACTTTCCCAACATTTCCAGGTTTTCTGGATTTCTGGAGAACACGGGATTATTGTAAACTCATCAGGAATTTTTGCAACCCTACACAAATCTGTAACATGTTTGTGTCTTCCTTGATAGTATGATGCTTTACAGTGCAGTACAGCACTGCTTTTCTTCTTGTCGTCTGTATGTGTTTTTTTGAGAATTGTCAAATAAACTTACTTAAAGGAGACGTTAACTCAAAATCCAGAAACTCCCATACAGCTGAGTTTTCCCTTGTCACATATGTGTCCCTGTAGCGCTGTACTGAAACCGCTGCCATGCTGGGTGCCTCATCTGTTGCTAGTGAATTCATGGTTCAGAAATCTGCAAAGTGTGGACAAATTAGTTGTTTAAAAAAAATCTAAAGTACTGAAACTATCGGGTTTGAGTCAGGACATGTGTACACATGCTCAGTTGTTACCCATCTCACCTGCTGTGACAGTCGGCTACATAAAATAATGACATAAAATTTTCGCAAATGTTTTAGGTGTAAAAGTACACATTTCCTGACTCAAAACCGATAGTACTTTTGATAAAAATCGCTAATTACACCATACGCTTTTCAGTAAAACAACAGATTTGTCCCCGCTTCGTGGATTTCTGAATTCTGAATTCACTGGCAACGTAGCAGAGTGAGGCATGCATCCAGCAACGTCACGAGTCACGCCACCTGTTGTTACAGCTGATTAAGTACAGCACTACAAGGAGAGAAGAGGGGGAGAGGGCAAACTCCACTGAACTAGTTTCAATGTATGGAATCACTTGGGAGTTTCTGGATGTTGGGTAAACTTCACCTTTAATCAATCAATGAATTAATTATCTAATCAACAGGACTGCATGCCAGCCCATCCCCATCGTGAAGCTGGAGTGGCACTCCCCCTGGGCAGTGATACCTGTCTTCCTCGCCATGCTGGGCATCATCGCCACCATCTTCGTCATGGCAACCTTTGTCCGCTACAATGACACACCCATCGTGCGCGCGTCGGGCCGCGAGCTGAGCTACGTCCTTCTCACCGGGATCTTCCTATGTTACATCATCACCTTCCTCATGATTGCCAAGCCTGATGTCGCCGTCTGTTCATTCCGACGGATCTTCCTAGGTCTCGGTATGTGTATTAGCTACGCGGCACTCCTCACCAAGACAAACCGTATCTACCGCATCTTCGAAGAGGGTAAGAAGTCGGTGACAGCACCCAGGCTGATCAGTCCGACCTCCCAGCTGGCTATAACCACTTGCCTGATTGCCATTCAGCTCCTGGGAGTGTTTATCTGGTTCGGGGTGGACCCCCCCAACACCATCATCGACTATGACGAACAGAAAACCGTCAACCCCGACCAAGCCAGAGGAGTACTGAAATGTGACATCACCGACCTGCAGATTATATGCTCGTTGGGTTATAGCATCCTACTCATGGTCACGTGTACAGTGTACGCCATCAAGACGCGGGG